>NW_027179690.1:297500-315000 GCF_036669935.1 Montipora foliosa | reverse complement strand
TTGCACGTTTCGCCTTGCTTTGAAGTTATTTTCAAAGATTGACTCCTGCTTCTGTGATGTTGTGTATGGCAAGCCGTTACTGCCAAAAGCCCTTCAACTTTCTGGAAACCAGGTTGAAATCCATGTTGACATGATCGAGTTATAGAAATTGTAGGTTAAGTTACGTCTGGGGATGGTCGAGTTTCGTGGAAAAAGCTCCAGTTCTTCCTACTGATTGTTGAGTTTCTGCCATCTTGTGTCGAGTTCTCACTATTTAGTGTCGAGTTTCTGCGATCTAGTGTCAAGTTCCCGTGATCCAGTCTTGAGTTTCTGCAATCGACTGTCCAACTCTCGCTAGCGAGAATTCTAAACCTTGCTAGCAAGAATTTGAAAACTGGCTAGGCAGAATTAGAAAACTCGCTAGCGAGAATTTAAAAACTCGCTAGCCAGAATTAAAAAACTCCTTAGCCAGAATCTGACAACTCGCTAGCCAGAATTTGAAAACTCGCTAGCGAGAGTTGGACAGTCGATCGCAGAAACTCAAGACTGGATCGCGGGAACTCGACACTACATCGCAGAAACTAGACGCTAAATAGCGAGAACTCGACACAAGATTGCAGAAACTCAACAATCAGTAGGAAGAACTGGAGCTTTTTCCACGAAACTCGACCATCCGCAGACGTAACTTGACCTACAATTTCTATAACTAGATCGCGTGAACATGGATTTCAACCTGGTTTTCAGAAAGTTGAAGGGCTTTTGGCAGTATTGGCTTGCCATAGATATGCGAGTGTCGTTTTCCTACGCCCGTGCTACTTGCGGCTCGCGGCTTCGCCCCTCGAATATCACGTTTTCTCGGTGGATTTTCGAACAAAAAGAGAGACTGCTCGCATTCTAGGAAAACCCCTCTTAAATCCCGAGACGTTCATTTGTTCTTGCACGGACAAAACCCAACTAACCGTGAAAGAAAATTGGGGGATCTTGGAGACTAGTAAGTCATAAATTGTTGATCACAGTTTTTTTACAAACATCCCACAGTTTCCTGGAATTTTAATGAATTGCAATCCTGGAATAGATCAGTAAAAGGGAAGGCAACTTCTCGATCAGAGTGTAATTCTTTTAAGTGCCGTCTGTACATTCTAATAGACACTCTTTGTTGAAATTTAATTATACACTACACAACCAGCTACGACTGAAAGGCTGGCCTGATTGACTTGGTTCTCTTGACTTGGATCTCTTGACTTGGATTGGCTTATGTCGCGCGGCTTGACAAAGAGTTTTATAGGTTTCTCAGTTTTGAAGATAGTCCAGTTAGGTTGAGAAAATCTGTCAATCACCGTAAAAAAAGGGTAAGGGTGATTTCTGGCTTTCGTCTATGTTAATATGACATGGAGCCCGTTTTAAACTGGGCACAATCTTCTAGTTTAAAAACAATGTCAAACACGAGTACTTGTTGTTCTTATCGGGTATATCGTGTAACGATGATTGAAAGGACGTTCATAAAAGGGTTTTAGAAGGTTTTAGAAAAAACCCACATAGATGGAAAATTCATTTCAGTTCTTCGCCTAACAGAAAGAGTTTTGCTTACGAACAAGGGCAGCAGGGGTGGGTGGCGCAGTGGTGAGATCATTCGCCTACAACTTAAATAACAACAACAACAACAACAACTTCAATGACAATTTTGTATCAACGCAAGCCAGTTTTTCGACGCAAGAAAGTGTCGGGATAAGGAGAAGGCTCCAAAATTAAAAGTTTTGCTTTTATCATGTACTTTATTTCCACGTAGGTGATTTTTTTGCTTGCATTTTCATTGTTCTTTCACACTCACAACAACGACAAAAAAACTTGTTTTTTTAGAAAAGTGCAAATTACGTATTCGTAACAATCGAAGAATTCTCTGGCGCCACACTTGAGAATCGGGGCCTTAAACAGGTTTTGGCGGATTGCACCTCCATCAACGTACGGAAACGAGATGCTTCTGTGAAGCATACACTGGGTTGCCTGTGGTACGTGCTACAGAAAATCAGAAGGCACTGAATTGTGTAGACTTGCCACAAGTCGACCTCACGATAATCCCAGGAGAAAATGTTTCGGCGAGCGAATCGTGATTTTTCGTACGCGAAGTGGATGAGCGAGCGACGAAGTCGCGAGAGGTCGACTTGTCTCGCTTGCAAGGTTTTCATTTGCGTCTCGCGCCAAAAAGGGGATGACGTCATTCGCAAGTCCTGAACTTAATGGCGCAATCCGACGAAACAGTCGAACATGTTTGTTTCTACGAAATCGAAAGAGGAAATTTGTTGACTTTGTGCTAAAGGTATCAGAAACAAAGATGAAATAAAACGAAAGCTTATTTCAATCTCGAGTCGCCGCTTGGAAAGGAGATCTCCAGTGGTATTTTTTGGACCAACACTTGTGCCGTGATTTGTGCTGAGAGAAACGAAAGACTAATTCGAAAGATTAGCAAGTAAGGGAAAGCTTCGAATCGTCAAGAAAGTCAATTGATTTCACTCATGAAAGATCAGGTAAGCTTCAGGTGTAGGAGACGTACTAGACCGAAATTAAAAGATACATCTTACCATTTAGCGATGCAATGACTCTCGTCGATGAATACACATGCATTTTAAACTTTTTTGTTCCATTGGACGAAAAATGTGTCGATAGTCGTTGAGAATCGCCTCGGGACTTCCAAACACCAGTTTATACTTAAGATTTTAAATGTGTTGTCTCCTACATAGCGACCGGCTAGAGACCAAATCTTTCGTGAGTGAAATCAGTGGAAGAATTACGAAGGCGATAGCATGCCACCCGCCCCAAGTAAACGACCAAAAGCCTACGGGACTAGTTCAAAGGTCAGACTTTCCCAGCTCCGGTTGGAGAAGACAAACAGATCTATGCAAGACAGATATTCTTGAATTATTTTCCTGTGATGGTCGCGCAATCGGAATATCTAGCATGTTTGAAAATCACGCTTCACTGCTTGTGGCAAATTTTGATTGACAACTCTATCCCCTGGGGTCCACGAGGACTACTCTGATTGGCCTAGCTCAGCGACCCGTTTTTGGGTCGCTAAATTAGCGCCAATGAAGTATGAAAAGTCCTTCGTTCCGCGCCAACCTCGTTCCCAGGGTCTCTCATCTTAACGCCTGGGGCGAGTCTCTCATCTTACTCGTCGCTTTTGAGATTCCTGCCTAGTTTATCCAACTGACTTTCCATTATTGAGCTCCATAAGGGTATATTTTGTTTAAGGATCCACTAAAACGCCATTCGCGTTTCATGACTTTCGACGCCATTGCAGGCTAAGTTAATGATTCTACTGTGTCCACCAGAGAAATCTACGCAGTTCCACTACCCTCTCGATCCTAAGAAAATACGCGCAGAAGACTCTATGCACAAAGACACCACTTACCAGGGGAGTGACAGGCAAGACTTTTACCGACACGGAAAAAAATACTAAAAAAAAAAAACGGAAATCTACCTAATTTCCGACTGGGTTTGCAACCCAGTAGCAAGTGTTAAATTCGCTGGAACAGGAAAAAAAGGCAATTGACAGATTTGATTTAATTTAGGAATCGTTTACTTAAGGTGGTCATGTTAAATGTGTCCCATATTTTTCGTCGTGCTCGTTGAATGAGCTTCTTTAAAGGAATATCAATACATATGTCTCCGGTAATCCTGCAAATGGCGCGGTTAGCATGCAGTAAACTGTAATCGTTTTGGAATTGTATAAAGAAAAATATCAGTTAGGGATACTTGAAGAAAAATATATCTTGTCTTTCAGCCAGGTCACGTTAAAAGTTTGACGCGCTTGCAATGAGACGCACCTTGACAGACGCGAGGGCAACCCTAAAACCCGGAATCCGGAATCCGGAACCACAGTACAATACAGAGAGTAAACACTATCCTAAACATTCATAAAAGCTAATCTTAGGCCTAATTTGGCCTAAAAACGTTTGTTTAGGCCTAATTAGGCCTAAGGTTAGCTTTTATGAATGTTTAGGATAGTGTTTACTCTCTGTATTGTACTGTGATTCCGGATTCCGGATTCCGGTTTTTAGGGTTGCCCCAGACGCGACAATACTGAGCCAACGATCATTATCGTTGTATTACCCAATCAGAGCACACTTTTAAAAAGAAATTGGCTGTCTTTGAAGTAACGTTGCTCAAAAACAAAGGTCCGTCCTAAATTCGATAATTCGGGAAACTTTGAAATGAGCGCACCAAGGAACTCAGCTACCCCAGCTGCGAATGTGAGTACATATCTTCTCCTTTATTTATTGTAGAGAACTTAGGGAAACCGATGTTGAGGCTTTTTGATTTTCTCCGGCACTCATCGATGTATTGAGCTTAATTATTAAAAGTCCCAACATATTTGGTTGGATTAAAGGAAGAAATGGTCACTTCTACTCATCAGAACGAGTACTCTTTTAGTCATTTTGCTATCAATCGAAACAACAAACGCCAAAACTATTCCGGCTATAAAGTGTCAATTTCGATTACAGGTCACTGAGTCATGGTAACGACGCAGTCTGTTTTCAGCCTCTTCCTTCACAGTTAAAGCTCAAGCTTAAATTTTAACACATTCAAATTATACAAACTTTTCCTTTCACAGATCGCAATGCCGGAAGGCCAGGAAATAATCAATCGTGTGTTTATTGGCGGTCTCGCTCGCGACGTAAGTCGAGGGAGTTCTTTTCTTCTTCAATTACTTCTTTGTGGTATATTTCAGCATAGAAAACAATTATTTTGAAATCAATTTGTTTTCCGACAATGCTGGGCTAAGGTTATCCGCATGAGTCATTTAGGTCGTCATTTGAGGCGAGGCATGGAATGTTGCACAAGTTAAGTGGGCTCAGCAGTGTGCCAAATTGGTACTGAATTTGGTTGACCATGCCAATTGCGCACTGAATTAAATCGACGGATTTCCTACTTATGTCAGATTTCTTTTCCCGTTTTCTTTAACAGCCACCTTGCTCCTTATTAAACCGTCAGTGCGTTTTCGAAAAAGTATTACCTGTTTCTCATAATCCCAAACCCAAATTAAATCCATCCATAATTCGTTACAGTACAGTAATCTCCGCGAGTGGCGTAACCGGAAAGGAACTGAGTCACCCGGCCACTCGCAACGTGTACGATTTTCCCTTCTCGTGCAAATGAAACTTTCAAAGCAAGTGTTTCATTCTTTTGTTTACTCCTTTTTGTGATTATTTTTGTTGCTTTTGCAGACTTCTGAATTGGATCTCGAAAACTTCTTTTCGAGTTTCGGAGAAGTTGTTGATGTGCGTATTGTATGTGATAGAAAAACGGGACTCAATAAAGGGTAAATTTAACATTGCAAATTGCTTTTCGTGTTACTGTAACCTCTAACTTTGATACAAATGCACCCAAAACGCTCTGCACTGGAAAAAAGTCGGGCTTTCCCAAAAATTGAAAACAACTGGAGGTTGCGCTCCGTGATGTGTGAGAAAGACCACACAGGATTCAAACGTGTTTTGCTTGGAAGAGAATATGACTATTTTTTTAACTTTTGAAAAACTAGTTTAAAAATGGCCCCTTTTTGGCCAAATGTCTGTGTATCGTTTGAACCTTTCTGTTTCTCGTCGTGATTCAGAAAACTAAAACTCGGATACTCCCAAAAAGAAAAACAAAACATAGATAAAAATAAATAAAGCAGATCGATGCAAACGAACTTATGACGCTTGCCATTTGACAGAACTAAACCGGCCAGACGGGCATTTGAAAGGATTAACTCTACAACGCCTTCAAATTAACACACTTCGAGGATGATATATATACTCCTCCAGAAGAATGCGAGAGATTATCATGTAAATGATCCTTCAAATTGTTGCGTTTTCTTTGCAAACTGACAGTTCTGGTCGGCCAGTTCTGACAAAAGGAAATTAAGCGCCCTCAAGTTAGCGGATATTCAATGAGCTTTATAACTCGGAATTTCAGTTAACCATCATTTTCTTGCTTTTAATGTAGGATTTTGTCCACAGATTAGAAAATTGTAACGTCTTTTGTTGAGATGACAGCGATCAGAGGAAATTGAAGAGGCGGTTTTCATGAACTAGAGTGTTAATTTGATAAAACGAAGATCCGGATCAAAAAGTGCCACGTTTTAATGTTTCTTGAAAGCTTTGGATGCAAATGTCATTCAAGGGTTATCTGAAAAGAGATAATCCTTTGAACTTTCAATGCCTTTAATACTTCAAATACCTTGTTAGTGTGTGACCATGATTCAAATCGTCTTAGCAATCTGTCTATCTCTTAAAGCACAGTACTTATAGCGTTCCAACAATGTGGGATTTTTTTTTTCGTTAGTATTAAAAAATAAACTTGATGGACAGGTTTTTAATTTTCATGTGTTATGTTGACATTTGTATTGGTAGGGCTTTTGAGAGACTTGCATATAAGATGTTATCAGGTGGACTGATGGGTCATTCTCATGAAGCATGACAAATCGTGACTACTCAAAGTTTTGTTGTGAATGCACAGACGGCTGTGTTTATTACTGATATCCAGAAAGGGTGACAAACTTTGTCTATGATGAATAAACAGGTTTCAAGTTTTGTGATGTCTAGAATGCCCCACCCCAGAAACTTCACCCTCCCTGATATACTTTACATATATGCTGCTAATCTTTGGGAGGACGGACTGTATCAGCAGGACAGTGACATCTCATACAGCAAACCTTCGGTTAAATAGTACCCATTAGTCTCTTTCTCGCTGAAATCCCTTTCAAAAGTTTTTTGCTGTCTAGCTTGCCTCATTTGTTTTCTTACAGGGACATTTTGACCTTTTGTCTTTTCAGTTATGGCTTTGTCACATTTTCATCTACAGGAGCCAGAGATAAACTGTTAAAAAGGGTAGGGCTTCTATTGATCCTACATTTTAGGGTTTATCGAAAGTCATCAAGCCAGTAAGTCATGGCAACTCTGACTTCCAGTACTCTTGAAATTGGCATTTTCAATTCTTGTCATGTTCCCATTTTGCTGGGGTTTGGCCTCTGTGTTTCAGATCAGCACTCAATGTAATTCTTCCTTTTTAGTAGCAGGGAGGAAGGGTGAAGATTTTCAGTAAAGTGGTGAAAATAAAATGACCCTCCCTACGTAAGGGATTGAAATGTCTTAACCCTCCCCTGGAACTCATCCTAAATTTCTCTGCCCCCCCCCCCCCCCCCCAGCTTAATTTCTTGTGACCCTCCCTCCTTTGCTGTCTATTTTTTTCATGGCCCTCCCTTCTGAAGGGCTCAAAAAACTGTGACCCTCCTCGGTTTTCCAACCCCCTCCCCTCTGATAATTTCTGACAAGTCCCCAACACCATCTTAAACTGAACCTATTCGTGGTCTTCTGCAGTCATGGATAGCCTTTGTTTCTTTCTCTTTGAAGCCCTCATTACTTTGGGATCCCCCACCCCCCATCCCAGATCATTCATTTTAATAACCATTCCTTGCACATGATTATTATGATTATTTCCAAAGACCTTTGTTGAAGACCCACCTTCAACCGACAGGCATTGCATGCCACGCAACAATTTTCATGTATGAAAATTCTGCCCTTATCTGAAATTCATCCCGTTAAACCACGACGATAAGCAATGCGAATTTCCATAGCAAAAACAAGAGGTCGAAAAGGCTGTTGGTTGAAGGTGGGCATTTAAGATGTCATTTTATGAGGATCTAAGATTTAAGAGATCCACTCTCATTTTTGCTTCTGTGACCTTACATGCATTTATGCATGTAATTTAAATGGAATGTCGCCTCTGAATAAATTATACCTTTACCGAATTCAAGTTTTTTTGAAAGAACTGTTTTGGTGATTTCAAGTGAATCTAGAAGAAAAGGGTTAAGCCAAAATATGTTTTCATTGACTTCATGCAAGTTTCAACTTGAAAACTTGACAATCATGTAGTTTTCCCAAGGTTTTCAAATCGGCTCTAAACTCTTTCTTTGCATTTTATCATTAAGGAAGGCACAAACAGTATACACACATTAAACTAGTGGTCCAGGAGTAAAAGTATTACCGGTAGTTAAATTGTTGTGAGGCTGCAGAAAAGCATCCTATGGATTTTGTGTGTGTTACTAAGTCCCTCACACTTTTTTACCCAAGAAATAGGATTGATGCCTTAAATATTGTAAAAAATGTCTCATTTTAAACTTTAAATTGTAGGGCACTGTTGACTACAAAGGCGGCAGGAAACTTCGCCTTCAGAAAGCCGTCAAAAAGGAGGTATCAGTCTTCTTGCCACTTCTTTTTTAGCTCTCTACAACTATGTTAAATGTGAGCAATATTTCTCAAACTCATTAATAATTCATAACTTGAGTCCACTAATCAACAGCTGTATACCACATCACATGGATGCATTTGGTTACCCAATGAAAAACTAGATGAAAATTGGATATCGTATCCAAATCTTCAAAGATTTGGATACAATATCCAGATGTCTACTAATTCCAGAAAAAATCATGTGACATGAATAAATTAATTATATCTAAGTAACGTCTCACGCAAACAACAAAAATTTGAACGCTTTAAACCGCAAACAATACCATGAAGCGTCCGAGAGGGATATCCACCATCTGACTTATTTTCAACCGCCTGCACGAACTTGGATATCCAGTAGTTTAGACTTTAGCATTCATGTTTTCAATGCTTTCAGTCAACTCTTGCACATCCACACCAATGTCTTCACCTAATGAACAGTCCACCTGGCTCAACAATTCAAATCTTGAGTGCTGTTTGGTCTTGCCATTCTCGAAAAATCTAAACACCCATTTGTTCTTGTAAACTGTAGATTTCAGAACAGAAATGATAACAAACTGCTTTTCCTTGTCGAAAGTTTTGTCGAAACCTTGAACTTGATTGACCCATGTCGCACAAACAACTGATTATGGTAAACACTTAATGACACATTCCATCCAAACCGTCTTTATCACATATATCTATTGTTTAATTAACCAAATGATTCAACAATGATAAATAACAATTAAGTTGGCCACTTGTTGAAGAAGCAGCTATACCAAAAATTTGTGCTTCGTGCCTCATCGGGATATCCAGGCACCTCGAAACAATAGAAGCACTCGGCCTTCTGCCTTGTGCTGTCATCGGTTTGATGGTGTCTGGATACCCCGATGAAGCATTCGCACTTGTTTTGGATATATTACTTCAAATCATTTTCTACTGGAAACATGCACTTCAACCGACAGGCATTGCATGCCACGCAACAATTTTCATGTATGAAAATTCTGCCCTTATCTGAAATTCATCCCGTTAAACCACGACGATAAGCAATGCGAATTTCCATAACAAAAACAAGAGGTCGAAAAGGCTGTTGGTTGAAGGTGGGCATTTAAGATGTCATTTTATGAGGATCTAAGATTTAAGAGATCCACTCTCATTTTTGCTTCTGTGACCTTACATGCATTTATGCATGTAATTTAAATGGAATGTCGCCTCTGAATAAATTATACCTTTACCGAATTCAAGTTTTTTTGAAAGAACTGTTTTGGTGATTTCAAGTGAATCTAGAAGAAAAGGGTTAAGCCAAAATATGTTTTCATTGACTTCATGCAAGTTTCAATTTGAAAACTTGACAATCATGTAGTTTTCCCAAGGTTTTCAAATCGGCTCTAAACTCTTTCTTTGCATTTTATCATTAAGGAAGGCACAAACAGTATACACACATTAAACTAGTGGTCCAGGAGTAAAAGTATTACCGGTAGTTAAATTGTTGTGAGGCTGCAGAAAAGCATCCTATGGATTTTGTGTGTGTTACTAAGTCCCTCACACTTTTTTACCCAAGAAATAGGATTGATGCCTTAAATATTGTAAAAAATGTCTCATTTTAAACTTTAAATTGTAGGGCACTGTTGACTACAAAGGCGGCAGGAAACTTCGCCTTCGGAAAGCCATCAAAAAGGAGGTATCAGTCTTCTTGCCACTTCTTTTTTAGCTCTCTACAACTATGTTAAATGTGAGCAATATTTCTCAAACTCATTAATAATTCATAACTTGAGTCCACTAATCAACAGCTGTATACCACATCACATGGATGCATTTGGTTACCCAATGAAAAACTAGATGAAAATTGGATATCGTATCCAAATCTTCAAAGATTTGGATACAATATCCAGATGTCTACTAATTCCAGAAAAAATCATGTGACATGAATAAATTAATTATATCTAAGTAACGTCTCACGCAAACAACAAAAATTTGAACGCTTTAAACCGCAAACAATACCATGAAGCGTCCGAGAGGGATATCCACCATCTGACTTATTTTCAACCGCCTGCACGAACTTGGATATCCAGTAGTTTAGACTTTAGCATTCATGTTTTCAATGCTTTCAGTCAACTCTTGCACATCCACACCAATGTCTTCACCTAATGAACAGTCCACCTGGCTCAACAATTCAAATCTTGAGTACTGTTTGGTCTTGCCATTCTCGAAAAATCTAAACACCCATTTGTTCTTGTAAACTGTAGATTTCAGAACAGAAATGATAACAAACTGCTTTTCCTTGTCGAAAGTTTTGTCGAAACCTTGAACTTGATTGACCCATGTCGCACAAACAACTGATTATGGTAAACACTTAATGACACATTCCATCCAAACCGTCTTTATCACATATATCTATTGTTTAATTAACCAAATGATTCAACAATGATAAATAACAATTAATTAAGTTGGCCACTTGTTTAAGAAGCAGCTATACCAAAAATTTGTGCTTCGTGCCTCATCGGGATATCCAGGCACCTTGAAACAATAGAAGCACTCGGCCTTCTGCCTTGTGCTGTCATCGGTTTGATGGTGTCTGGATACCCCGATGAAGCATTCGCACTTGTTTTGGATATATTACTTCAAATCATTTTCTACTGGAAACATGCACTGCGTAGGAAGTGTAGAAGACAGAAATTCAGAGATTTCCAAAAGGAGCCTGAAATTGAAAATGGTTGGAAACGTCATGTAGCAAAATACAGAACAGGCTAAGAAAAAGTTATTGTAGATGTTATTCATTGACAAGTGATTAGTACAGTAGGTTACAAATGAGCTGCAGTCTTGTACTGCAATTCAGAAACTCAAGGCATTAAGCTGAGAGCTTGAAAATTTGACAACATAATTATGACTTATTTAATGTCTGCATCCAGCGTATTTATGTCTATTGGTTAATGCAGTAGGTGGTACAATTAAAAAAGGTGACACTGTGTAGCACCAAGTTGGCTGTCAAGCCAATCTCGTTAATCAAACTATCTCAATTTTACATTAATGGTTGGAAGTTGTTTCAGTTTTACAAGGACCTAATTGAGATTGCAGTGAGCTAAGCAGTTAAATTATTAATTATTAATTACTTACTTAATTAATTAATTACAGGTGTAATTGATTAACTATATCCAAAATCTAAAATTTAACAATTATTCATATCCATGATCATCTATCTTTAGGCATCTGGCCAGTTTGTACAGTACCACAATGGGGGTACGTTGTCTACAGCACAAAATGGAGGTTAGTACTGAACTTACAGAAGAACATAATTATATACTTAAGAAGTAGAATTTTCATATCTTCCTGGTGTCAGCTGAAAATCCAGCATATGTACAATGCCTTTGAAATACTTGGACCTCCATATTAACTTAAGATTTCTTAGTTGGTATAAATTTGACATTGTCATGCAAGCAGTTGTATTCAGCCAACTGTTTGCCTTGTTTTTTGTTGGGAGTCTGGTTCTTGTTCAGGAGGGGAATCCAAAGTATTTCTTGGAGCAGAGAATCCCGAGAACCTTTAACAAACTCAACCCTTGGACACAATGGGGAAACTGCACCAACATTGCTGACTTCAACTCTGGGTTCTACAAGGTCAACCTTTTTTGATCTAAACAATATAATTTTGTCGCCATCTTCATTTTGCTCACATTTTTGCTTAATTGGAATGACAATAAAGCTATCTATAAAATAATTGTCTTAACCCTTTTTCTTATAGTATTGAATTGCTGGTCCAGGACTAATAGATAAACAATGGCTTGATTCAATCCTTCATTCTGAAAGTGCCATACATACTTCAATCCCATCAGCATTTCCTATTAACTACCCTCAGCACAGTCAAGTAGTCCAGGAATTCAAACATCCTACAATTAGGTTATTGTGTGGGAGTAACAGTTTTTAATTGCAAGAAAAAGAAATCATTTCAGTATACTGAGTGTGTAGGTAACCGGGTGTAGACCATTTAAATCTGTCTTGCAGTTTAACTAACAGAGGTAATATTTCTGTCCCAGGTGTCGTTGCTAACCAGATAGTACTTATTCCATTAGAACCCAGTTGTACATACAACAATCATGTGCAGGTAAAATGAAATGTCATTTTGGAGTTGCATGGAAACATGAACATGTTGTGTTTTGAGCTTAAGGAGGCTCAAAAGGGTTTTCAGCTGAGCGTGTGCGCGTATATATACGTATATGTTGTTATATGTTGATTTTAAGGCTCAAAGAAATACCTTATATCGTTGCCATGGTAACAGTGTTTTGGAGGAAAATTTGATGTGAGAAATCTATGATGGGTACGTAATACCCTGGCCAAATTTCATCTTGATATGATTACCCTAACTATATCTAAGAACAGAATATGTTTATTTGTGTGAAAAAAGATGAAACTATTTTGAGCCCCCTTAGAGACTCCCGGTACCTTTAATTGGTTCATATCGGTGTTGACAGGACTGCTAAGTGTGCTAATGGTCTCAATTAACATGGTTCTTACTCCACAGAGCATTGAGCTTCATATGCATGGAAATAATATTGTTGTAAATTTACTTAATTAATCAGTTTATCTGTTTGAGCATAGTTAGTGTTTTTACTAACACCATTACCGGTAATTATTATAACCCTAATTTCTTCCCCAAAGAGTATCCCAAGGATGGGATTAAGTATGAAGGGCTTAAAACTTAGCAAAGCATGGTAATTTTGATACTTGTACAGTTCTGTTGCCTAGACAATTAAGGCAATATTCTAGTCACGTCAGCTGTTTTTAATACTGACAACATTTCACTGGCAACTTAAATTTCCTACAACTATTTGATATCAGAGGGCCATGTGCCATTGAGCAGTAAACTGCACCTACTAATTTCGAACTCATCTTTCAACAGTCTTTCTAAGAAAACTATCATTTTTTCCCTAGCAAATACCACAATATTATGTTCCTACTCACCCATACAGTTATGTACAGGTAGGAAGTACCGATTTTTGTTGTTAAAAATGTGAGGAAAATTGGAGCTCAACTTATCAGTATAACTGCGGTGTGCAAGGATTATTTGAAGCTTTGTGAGGTGATAGAAAGAAAGGAACGAAGTTTGTAATTCCAGCGAAGAACCCAACTCAAAGAAAGCAACGTTTCCCAAGGGTAGTAGCTTAAGGGTTGAATTCACAACCAAGACAATCTGGTATAATGCTTCCCACTAGCACAAACAAAGAACACAACCAATTTTAACTATTGTTGTAGTTATTGTTTGGAAGTGCGTTGTTTCATATTCCCATTTTTCATGATATGGACTACCATGCTGTTCTTCCATCTGCCTGCAAATCCTCACCACCCTAAGATTGCCCTAAATTTATGCCAACAACCCACCTATTCACTGGCTCACTTCTGGTTATTGGATTTTTTTTTCTTTAGCAACCTGCTACTCAATACTACACTACAGCTTACCTCTTCTAAAAAGGCAGGTATTGACTATTGCATGAAGGTATTTCTTCTTTTTATGAAGAGATAATTATCATCAAAAGAAAACCTATAAGTTAGTGTTTGTCTAAATCACCAGGGTTTATTGTTAGTATGTGAAACCCAATTGACTGGTTGGCTCTGAGTAAAATAGTATTGGCACAAAATTCTCTTATTGAATTAAGATAGTGAGTTAATCTGAGCAAACATTTTTTATTCTGTGTTTGCAGATTTCCTTTGTTGGACATGAATTCTAGTCAAGAAGTGGGCAAAGTTTTGCAAGTGTGATGTCATACACATTTCACACCCTTGCATGCATGTGATTCCAGTAATCAGTGCTGTCTCATAGTTGGTACAAAGTCAAGTCTAACTTTCTGCGAATTCTCCTTAATTGGTTTTCTAGCTATGTGTTAGAGTGGTTTTCAATTGAGTGTCGAAAGTAATTAGCGAATTGCTTTGGTTTATAATTACTTCACTCAATGATTGGTTCAAAGTTCTCACGCCAATTTTTCAACCAATCAGAAGTGAAACCAAAACGTGTGAAGATGTTATGAGCAATGGCAAACAAAATTTCTTACTCAACAGAAAGCCTCAATGACAAACAACTGCTAAGTAGCATTTCATTGCCTCTAATTTCTCTCAGTTTTCTGGAGAAGCCTATACCCACTTAATGACCTGTAAAAATCTGTGCCATTAAGATCCAGTAAATGTTGAGGCTTTCTGATTCTGGGTGTGTAAAAGAACAATGTATTTTCTTGGCAGGAAAACTGAATTATAAGCATTCTGAAAAATGACTCTCGAAGGATTGACAAGTTTCCTTGTCTTCAAGGCAATGATATTTGTTCAATTGTTAGTGAAATGTGGGGACTGTCCATAACACAAAGTGGCGACCCAGTATGTTAGTAAAATATTAATAGCAGCTGTACTAATCTTGCCATTTGAGAGCTGTATATATATGCTTGCTGCGTCTCTCTTACAATGGATCACTCAGGATTTGTAGCTTTAATTTACTTGTTCATTCTAGGCCAACAATCTATTATCTTAGAAGAATTTTCCAGAGATCTCTGAATGAGCTATAAATTTGATTATTTTGATTGGTTGTGAAACTTTTTTATTTCGAATTTAGTGACTTTCAAATAAAGTAAAATAAGAGTAAAGAGCGAACTTGCAAAGAACATAATTTATGACTTTGTCAGGAACATGTCATTGTTAAGTAGTGTTTGGTCAGGGGAGTGATTCATGTGCATTGTTGCTTGACTGTACAATTACCAAATTCATTCTCTACTTATCAGGGTCGTTCTGAGGCACAACTGTTAATTCCAACAAGCAAGGTTCTTTTAAAAAGATAGAACATTCACCTCACATTTAAACCTAAGCAAAGTTGTTTGAGACAGGTATCATTATTTTTGTTTACTTTAGTTTGAAAGTCAGCATACCCTCCTTCGATCTTCCTGAAAAATATTCCCGTTTTTTCGTGGAAGATCTCGAGAAGCGATCGCTATCATAAGAAGGCTGGTGTTGGCCAGCCGAAATATTGCAAGCAACAACGCCTATGTTCACGTTGTCTTGACCAACCTTTGCAGGATATTTTCTATTTTAAAGTTTTTTATGGTGTGGTCACGATCTATTTTGATCCAACGTAGAGCAAGTTTTGATCGTACACGGTTTTTGCAGTGGTTTAATCCTTAAAAAGTTGTTTTTTTTGCTTAATTGTCCAGTATATATTGCCACAAAAAACCCTTTATCAGTGTTTTTGTCCTTGCACGACGTATTCTCCTTTCGGAAATTCTCTTCCCTTCGAAATTTTTTACGATTTCTGTAATATTCATAAAAAAAGGAAAACAAAGTGATGTTCACCTCAACTATTTCAAAATAGGTCCATGACAGGATTTTCCAGTTGTCCGAAATCTGATAAAAAAATTCTTCAGAGTGTATATGGTTTTGGGGGACGCAGCCTCAAAATTAGAGACGTTTGTATGGATTTTTAACTTGCTATCTGCTCGACCTTAAAGCGTCAAACTTGGACAGACGGCCAATCTCAACGTTATCTTTCATGTCATGGTGTTAATTTATCGATGGGTTCAAATTTGAAACTCTCCTCAGTTTCCTACGCCATTCCGAAATGGCCTAAAATTTCTTAGGCCCAGTTCAGACGTCGTGCTTCTGCCGTGTGGAACTAAATTCAGGAATTAAGTTCGACAAAAGCACGGCAGAAGCACGGCGTCTGAATCAAACTTTTGAATTAAGTTCGGCAAGCAATTAAGTTCGACAAGCTCTGCCGTGCTACACGACTTTGGCACGGCATTGATTCAAACGTCGTGCTTGTGTCGCGCCAAACAAAATTCATAAATTATATTAATGTATTTGGCGAGATTGAGTTCCCACGGGGAGTTAGGAGAAGAATTGTTACGAGGCATCAGTAAAGCCTGAATTTGGTTCGACTTTGGCACGGCGTCTGAATCAGAGTTGTTTCCCTACCGTGCTACAGTCGAACCAACTGTCAATTAAGTTCGGCACGGCAGAAGCACGACGTCTGAACTGGGCCTTAGTTTCAGTAAATTGACTACGCTTAGCGCTTGATAAGGATTATGGGAAATCAATATCTATTTTTAAAATCTGAAACCCCAATGCCTAAACTCGCTGGACTCGAACCTGGGAATGTTCGACTAATAACCCTTTCACTTAACCACTAAACTACCGCATCGCTAACCATTTTAAAATCAAGTACCAGACTTAACTACCATTCAGCAATGATTTTATATATACTAATTAGATTTGATATATAATCGGTGCAATTGTCAGCCAGTTGATCTTTGTTGTTAAGTTAAGTGGATAAAAACAGTTCCTTTACATTTGGTGCTCCGGGTTCAAATCCTGTCCACGGATGCAACTTTTACCTTTTTCTTTTCATCTGCTACCACAAATACTTTTGTTCTTGGGCCATCGTAGTTTGATCAAAAATAAGACACAAACAGCAGTGATAAACATATTGAACTTTTTCATTTTGATAATGACTTGACGTTTCGTATGTGCTCTACATACATTTTCAAAAGTAACCGTTGAAATTTAAAACAGCTATTTATATATAACAAATCGAATGAGGGGACTGGAACCTAGATTAAGCAAATACTTAACAGTAAAATATATAATAATAATAATTATAATAATAATATTAATCTTTTCTTTTTTATTATTATTATAATTATTATTATTATATATTTTACTGTTAAGTATTTGCTTAATCTAGGTTCCAGTCCCCTCATCCGATTTGTTATATATAAATTGCTACCACACGTCCTGGGACAGAGTAATCCTAAAATGACGATAACAGTCAATCTAGGTAAAATTATGGATTGTCGATAATCGTCATTTCAGAGGTAGAGGATATGTTGGTTTCCGAAAAATTTCCAATATCAGTGCGATTTGACCGAACAGAGAACATCGAACCCTGGGAAGGTCCAATCTCGTTCCCAGGGGCTCTCATTATCCTAAGGTGGGAACGAGATTGGGGGCAGTTCCGAAAGTAACCACGTCATTTCTGAGACTGCGCAAAATAACCAAAATTGCACGAGCTCCCTCTAGCAGATACGGGCAGCCATTTTGATTTCTATTGTTTCGAAAGACATAATTTTTTGGGATGTTCAGGGGCCAGGCATCATCCCATAATAGCTATTTGAAACAATACAAATCAAAATGGCCGCCGTATCTGCAAAAAGGAAGACCTTAGACAGCAATGACCAGAACCAAGGTTGCTGACCAGCGGTTTTTGTTAAAACAATGGTTTGCTAGGGGTGCTTAGTCTCGCGGGCTCAGAAAACC
>NW_027179690.1:282500-285000 GCF_036669935.1 Montipora foliosa | reverse complement strand
CGTGAGATCATCATACAAATGTTCCTTCAAATTGTTGCATTTTCTTTGCAACCTGACTGGTCTGGCCGGACAGTTGTGACAAAAGGAAAGCGCCCTTCGATACGATATGATAGCAGGCTGATCATGCCAGCGAACGAAAAAGATGTAAAGTTTTCACTGTTAATTTTTTCAACCTTGTTACCACAAACTTTTTGTTTACCGCTTTCTCGTTTTGCCCTCGGGAACTTCAGCCTCCTATCTTGTAACGAATTGTACAGTGACGACATAACAAAGTCAGAAAATATTTGTGCCTGTTAATGAAAATACCCAGTGAAAACAGCAACTGAAAACATTGTCAAGCAACACTGGCCACGTTCGTATTCATCAAGATATCTGTGGTCTCTTTCGTTGAATCAAATGTCACGTTTTGTAGTATCCATTGGACTTTGTAATAAAACTCTTTCGTCCCCTTATACCTGGCACGCTTTGTCAGTTTGAACTTGTCACGCTCTGACATATTCTAGCTCAGGTTAGACTTAGTTTTTTGTAGTGTTCGACGGAGCTATTTATTTAACAAATGTTGTCATGTACATTAAAATTTAATACAGCCCAACAAAGTTCCTTTATTTTAAAGGGACAAGGGCAATAACACTTGCAACTGGACGCAAAGCCATTTGCCACAAACTGCACTTTTCCAAGAGCAGCACTTCTTATTTTTATTGATGTGGATGAAAATGATCGCTGCACCCTTCATGGAGGCGAGAGAAAACAAACTGGTTGGTCAAAAATCGAAGTGAGACCCGTAGAACCTCTAAGAATTCTCCACAAAAGTTGTTTCGCAGTCACGGTGCGGTTCACTTGCAAGTGAAAAAAGAGAGAGAGAGAGAGGAATAAATGTTGTATTTATATTAATTAGGGCTTTGTTCTGTGTACAGTTTGGGTGAAATGTCTTGTTGGCTTCAGAGGAAAGGATAATTCCGCAATAAAAAAGCTCATTGGTAACTTCGTGGCTTATTTCTCATCGCTCAGTTCCTCTTTTGAAGACATTTTTAATGAAGATACTTCGCAACTTTTGGAAGTAAATACTCATCCAGGAATCACGGTTGGCGCAGAGATGAGAGCATTCGACCCGATAATTTGCAATTTAATTCAAGATTACGCCCACACCACGAAAGTTTTTTAAAAATGTGTTGTTCCCAACATGGAGGCTCTACCTGCTGAGGGTCTAAAAAGTAGCGACAACACGTAAAGTGAAATCGCGACAAACGACATCCTTTCTTTAAATTTACTTAAATTGCCGATAGCAACGTGAAAGATCGATAAAGCACCGACACGAGACCTTTTCAAATTTAGTCAAGCGACGCGGGACCCAGGGGCGTAGCGTGAGATTTTGAAGGTTTACGCACACGAAGAATGTTTTGAGTGGATGCTTGCTTCCCCAGAAAATTTTGAAATTTAGGGTTTTGCAAATCAGTGCCATTTCCGACTATTTCCGAAGGACAATTTAATATATAAATGTGAAGGAAAAAATGCAGTAGTTGGTTGTTTATTTTACCCATCTGTTGAGTTTTCAGCAAGCTACAACACAAGCAGGAGGTTTACAAGCAAAGGACAAGTGACGTCGCAACATCATCATCATCATAACTTTTCCTTCACAAATAACTGGGAAGTGGGGACTGGTGATGAGACTGACTCAGGGGGCTTTTCCTTATAACAGAAAACCGTTTAAAAAAATCCTACCAATTTCTCAAGTACGCACGAGCGTAAAGGACGCTACACCCCTGGGGACTCCCACATCTCCTCCCTGGCAGGGCCTTAACATGACGTCACTAATCTGTGAAATAGTGGTATAACGTTAGATCCAGTGATAGATTTCAACAATTTTCATCGAAAATGGGGAATTCCATCTTTTACCACATCTACCTTTACCCTTCACCAATGCGGTTCGGCCCGCGTTGTATGTCATGTCAAATTTTTTTGTGAAACAATTTGGATGTTGCAAGTTGTACTTGTTTGGCCACGTTCATGCAACATTGCTGCAATAGCGCATGCGCGCTTGATCCACTTGCTGCGAGCCAGGGGCATAAGGAACATAAAATAAACATCGACATGCTGCGTTGAAATTTTTGAAAATGTTGCGTGCGTTTGGCCAGCCCGTTTAACACCTGTAACATTTAACACAAGAAATGTTGCGAGCGTTTGGCTGGGCCTTTATAGTTTATTTACCCTCGAGGAGTTTAGGAGTCGTAACTCGTTACAAAGCTCTCGTGCTATGATTACACCAGAGGACCGACCACAACACCGGGTACTCCATGCCCTACTCTGCGCGAATAGTGTGTGTGTTCTTTTGCGTCTTTTATGAACATTAAAGGGTTGTGAGAAGGGGCTTACGGTTTATCGTCCTTATCCAAGAAGACTAGAGAGTCTAACCATTTGCAGATGTCATTACAAAGGCAGCACTTTCTCCTCCTTATCCTTTCTTCTCTGGCCGGAGTCGAACTCACGAGCTCCCGCATAGCAG
>NW_027179690.1:252500-262500 GCF_036669935.1 Montipora foliosa | reverse complement strand
AGAATAAGTCAAACCATTTGCAGATGTTATTGCGTTGGTCAATTATGCATTAATGCATCTCTAAACAAATGAGGTTTCGACTGAGACTTCATCACTGGCGACAAGGTGAAATAATGTCTCGCCTTCTTGCAACTGTCTGATAACGCGACTGCAAGTTTTCTTCGTGTTTAATTTCTACAAAGAATCATTTGCTAGACTATCCCCACCTTAGCTTCCTCACACAATAGGACCTCGCTCCAGGCCCTGTTGTACTCTGCTCGCACGAGAGAACAACTTACTGCGATGTTGTAAATAATCTGTAAATAAGGAAAGAATTACAGTGGATGCTTTCGGTTCCTCAGCGGCAAGCGTTGCGCTTATCTTTACTGTTGAGTCAAAGGAGTTCATAAGGAGACTCAGATCAGTTTTGAACACTGTACCATAAAGACGGATTGAATCTAAACAACTGTTTCACATAAAGGCATCGATATGGTCTTGTCAGTTGAGCTATAATAGACGTTTTTGAATATACGGCAGCCATTTTGATTTCTATTCTTTCGAAAGGCATTATGGGATGCCCAGGGGGCAAATACATATTAATTTGCCCCCTGAGCATCCTATAATGTCTTTCGAAACAACAGAAATCAAAATGGCCGCCGTATCTACAAAAAGGTCTATTGGTGTGTTCTATGATACCATTACAACGCCGTCGCGAGAAAGAGTGCTTCGAAGTCAGTTTAGATCAGAAATCCTTTGACGGCTCACATTGAAAATACCCTCGCAGATCTCATGCCCGTATTGTATCCACCATTTGTAGTTGACGAGCTACTTACATCGCCAGAGCCTCTATCTGTTCGCTGTTGCTGTTCAGCGGCTGTATATTGTGTTGCACTTCTTCAATGTACAGGCGTAGTACTTCATCTGTAGGGGGCTGCCAGGAAGGAACTTCTTCCTGTTGCACCACCTGGCACCTCAGACAAGGTGGCCTCTTCTTCCCGCTGTCTCTGTTCTTCGCGTTCGCGCATGATCCTACTTTTGCTGAAAAAAAGAAAAAAGACAAACAAGCGATCAGACAGTTTGTCACACAATACCGACGAAAGTTGCTACATGAAACTGTGATATAAGAGGGCACCTTGCTCGCTGATTTCACTTGATAAGCCGACTTGTTGAAGACACCCTACTTTTACACGAGCATCATTAAAAAAAAAGCCAAACCTTTTCAAGTCCTTGTGAGATCTCGACCCCTTTCCTATTTTCTCAACACTTTTCTCTGGTTCCTTGGGTGTGATGAGAACTGGCGAAGGTGTTTTCCTAACAAAAATAAACACCATGGCTAAGACAGAGAACATACCAGTCATCGAAACGGTTGAATAACTCCTATAGAGCTCTCTCACCACTGCGTTCCGTTCAGTTCGGTATTTTGTACATGACAGGCAAGACTGCAAAATGCAACTCAAGATCCCTTCGAAACTAACAGCTTCCGTGGAGAAGGCTTTACTTCGTTTACCTCAAATCACGGATAACGCCACATGGGTTAACTACTCTGCTTGGAAAGGGTTTTCTCCGGGTAAACGGTTTTCCCCTTTCATTAAAAAACAGCTCATTCAATTTTTGTTGATGTGTAGATTACTTTTGCAGAGGACTCGTTTCGTTATCAGGCTCTCAATCAGTTGATACTCAAGAAAGGTTTTTATTATTTTATTTACCTCTCAGCGTTTTTCGAGTTGATCAAGATAATAGGTCGGTGTGCATCAGTGGATTGTGAATTTAGCTCCTCCAATGTCAAGAACTTGCTATCCGCACGCATCTGAAATGAAAGAAGGAAAATTGTCGGTTTTCACTCACGTGATCAACAGCCATGTTTTTCAACGAAAACAAAAGAAAACTTTTGCATAATAATAGAGTTGAATTCCCGGAGGATTTGGTTGGGGCACCAACATGGCTGCCGTTTCTTTGTTTAGGGACACCAACATGGCGGTCGTGACGTCATGTGAAAACCGAGAATAAATGAAAATGATAATGATGATGATAATGAAGACGAAGATGATAGTAATGAAGAAGTTTATGCTGATGATATGAAAGGAAATAATAAAAGTAAAAATAAGGAAAAATAAGTCGTTGATGATCGGATGATGATCAACCTCGTTGCCAGGACCTCTCTCTTGGCTTAGGTCCTGGGAACGAGGCTGCATCAAGCCCTCTCGGTTGTAGACATGACCGTATACCTTGCAGTCGTGATACAGCCAATACATGGAGGTAAGTCTTCAGGCTCGAAGGAGAATGGATGAAAGCACACCCTGTGTATTTTCCTTGTTGCCGAATGTAATTCCACGTGACTTTGCAATGTGATGCAAAGAGATGGACTTCAGAATTTCGTGCTCCATCATTAGCCAATCAGAGATAAAGGAAAACAATTTATAACAAGCTTGCATGCGTTCCAGGTTTTCCTGCGCAAAGCGCCGGGTTGACTGAGTCGACGAAAACGTATAATTTTGCTCTATCATAAGTCTTTTGCGATTATTCCATCTCGTTCACGTCCTACAATTTAGGTTAAGTATTGTCGGAACGAAAATAGGACGCAACGTGACAATTGCGTGACGCGTGGACTGACGTCACAAGAAACCGGTTAGGACCGGTAGAGAGAGCACGCGGAGGAAAAAAAGGGAAGGAACAAACTCGTGGAGACTTAAGATGTCAATAAATGTGTTGAGAAGATAACCGGTGTGGAATAGTGTCAAGGAATCGTTGCAATAGTAACCTAAAAATAAATTGGTACGAACGGTTTCAGACTGAAAATAGAGAACGAAAGACTCTCTGTTGCTTGCTCACGTTGATGTCATAACCTCAAATTTGGTGATTTCGTGTCGTCGTTATGCAGAGTACCGCAAAAACATGTGCAGTACTACGTGCTGCACGTGCAGCACGATTATTTATGCTCTTTTAACCAATGATATCATTGTTTTGTGGCGTTGTTGTTGCCGTCGCCGTCATCGTTTCTTAAGCTCCCTATTTGACTGTCCGAGTCTTACTGTTGTAAAGGGTGAAAGTAATCACTTCGGTTTTGGTAGAACGGCACTCGGCTGATATGCTTTTCTAGGTTTCTCACCGGTCCACAGTCGTAAAAGCCATCTTGCATAATGTTATTACAGCTCAGTGCACCAGTCATGGCGAGCTTAGCGGGAAGGTTGCTATCCAGTAAGCACTCCATTGCGGCTTTGGCAAAACCGGACTGGCGGGTACTGGACAAGGAGATCTCACCTAGCACATCTAGACCACTGAAAAACATACACCAATGCCCAAATAAGTTAAATTGTCACTCTTTTCTTAAAAACTAACGAAGTCGCGAGCCTCAAGCAAGAGTGATTCACTCCGAGCACACGTTGTAATCAATCGTCACATCACAACCGTAAAGCTATTTGCATTGTCTTGAACTTATTCATTACGAAAATTAAACACTTTCGCTTCTTAAGGTGACAAATCCAGGCGGAAGTGACTGTAGGTTTTAAACCCGTAGCACCTTTGAAGCGAATCCTGCCTGTTGTTTTCTTTTCATTTTGCGATGGCGTCATTGCCTTTCTCGGTAAATACAGCCGTTTTTCGGGGTAGACACCTGGCCTCGGTGGTTCAAAAGGTGGATAACGCTATCCACCGGATGAATCACTATCCAGCAGATAAACATGAGGAAAACCAATTGAGTTATCCAGTGGATAATGATTTATCCAGTCTATAGCGCTATCCACCCTTCGAACGACTGGGGCCTGGGGCCGGTTGCTCGAAGCCTGGTTAGCGCTAACCGCTGGTTAAGAGGTATTAAAACCTATAGGTTTTCATGCTGTTTAACGCTGGTTAGCGCAAACCATGCTCTGAGCAACCAGGGTCAGCTTATCCGTGGAAGAAAATACGAATGGACAATGGAGATACGGGTAAGTTCTACTGACTTTTTATTGAAGCTCTAAGCAGTACTGAGGCGAATAGACCGTCTATTTTCGAATTCTCACAGCTGGACTGGATCTTGTATGAAATGGAGGCTAACGCGGGCAAATTAACTCGTGTGTGAAAAGATTTGCCGCATTAGCCTCCATTTCATGCTAGATCCAGTCCAGCCGTGAGAATTCGAAAATGGTCTATTCGAAGACTCGTTGGCAATGTTAATACTACAACTTTGTTGAAATGTTTTTACCAATTTCATATTTTAGATGTAAAGAAAGCGCATAAAAATGGACCATTTTGGATCTCAAATGCACCAATACCCGCGTGTTAGCTCTACGGATATCATTAAAATGTCTCTGCACGCACGAACCTTTTACGTGTACCATACAAGTATTCTAAGGTCCAGTCTTCGCGTCGTACAAGGCGAAGACGAACTTCTATTCTCGCTACAACTGGTACAGAGCACTGTCATTGATTTCACTCACCCCAGTCTACAGATCTCTGTCGCGGTCGACAAGTCGTTGCCACATTGAGGCACGGCCCAAGCCACGCTCCGCCTGACGTCATCATTTCCTGAACGCAGTAGTTCCACTAGCCGAGGGAGACCACCTTCCGCGCGAAACTGATCAAGGAGAGAAAGGAATTTACCATAGATCGATTACAATGGAAATCATTTCGGATTTTAAAGGTGTGAAGTGAACAAGTGAAAGGTGGAGCAAAGGCCTTTTTTTTAATTCGTACGGAATTCCGGCAGTCTTGGTCTAGCTTAGTTCCTCCAAAAAAATGCGGCCTGTTTGGCAGTGATTTCTCAAAAAGGCTCATGGTGTATGAGGCCACCTTACCAGAAACAGTCATAATTCAAGGGGATAACATCAGGATGAAAAAGGGTACGACCTTCATATATCCTCTCTCACGCTTTGGTGCAAGATACCTTCGCTGTCTTCGTTTGAATGATCGTTAAGGCCTTTGCAAACGGCTCCAACATTTAATTCAACGTCCGTTCGATTTTGTTTATACAGCGATGTTGAAACCAAGTTGAAACATGTTAAATTGATGTTGAATGAATTTAAAAGCGTTTACTTTGCTTCAACAACCATTTAACATTTCTTTTGTTATCGCAAACGATGAATGAAGTTGAAGTAGTTTGCCCTCTCTTTCAACATTGTTTGGTATGCACGCGCGTGCGCACTCATCGGTCTCTCAATGCCGGATCCATGTCCGTATCCATAGTAACAACGGCGGCTGCAGCCTGGGACTGAATACCAGGCCTCTCGTGAAGCTTTGTTGCATGAAATGTTGATGATGTGTTGAAACTGTTTGCCACATCGTTCAACAAAATCGAACGGATGTTGAAGCCAACGTTTATTGAAGCTCTTTGCCCGGGCCTTTACATCTTAAGGTTAAGTTGGTGAAAATTAACCCATCGACGTGCTCTCTTTCGTAAAATTAACTAAGAAGTGAAATAAACCACCAAAAGGAAATTGCCGAAGCGAATAGTTTGAACTCGTTTACAATCAGACTGAATAAGCTCTAATTTAAGGTATCTGCTTAGTAAGGTACTAAATAAAAGAAAACTGAGAGTCCAGAATCTATAGGCAAACAAAAATTGACACGTAGAGAAAACAGAATCACACTATATTACCTCATTTCTTGAATCTGCATCACAAACAAAGGCAGCTACTGCCACTCCAGCTTTGCTTTGAACAACGGAAGCACTGAGCAAAGAAAAATAAGTCAGTTATTAAACGTTTTTTTTATGCCAGAGATGATAATGCGTCCGAGGCGAACTTGGAAAAATATTTGTGGTACGTCTTGATACTTCGCTTTGTATAAACATTGGCACGAGGAAGGTTGTTATGCAGCTGGACGAGCATCCAAAGTTTTCCAAATGGATGGTTCGTCTTCACAAAAAATACGTTGTGTGCTTATCTTTCAACTTTAGTTAGACAAACCTTGAAGGGATGGGGGAAGGAAGCAGGGTTGGCGCAATAAGCCGTTTTCGAAATATCAAATACTCAGCTTGATAGTGAGGCAGTGTAGACAAAGACAATAGAAACACGTTAGACGTAATGTGAAAAATATTTGCAAATCATCCACTTTCCTTTGTCTTTGTCCTCTAAACCTCTCTTTCAAGCTGAATTTTGATATATCGAAAAAGGGCCTGTCGTAAGAGCTATAGGTGGTTTGCAACCAATCTCTAGAGACACGTATAACAATACTGCAATGTACAATTGCTGGTGGACGAACAAAAGTAGCTAATGAGAGATCTTTTGTTTGCCGGCGATGAAGTAACGTGAAAACCACCAATATATCCTGGACTAGACGACATTTGTGGGCTGCGTTTTTTGGTTATTTTAGCAAAATCCGTCCCAACTGAGAGGTTTTTCAAGGGGTACTCCGGTATTCCCCTCTAATCAAATGAACCAAGAGAGGTTTGAATCGATTTGCTTTAATTTGACGCGATTTGCCAACTATGGGAGTAGGGATGGTGCAGTTGTGAAATTACTCGCCTCCCAACTCGGCGTCACGTATGGGTTGAGTTTGTCGGTTCTCTATTCTGCTCTGAGAGGTTGATATTTTCTCCGGATCTGACTCCGGTTTTCCCCTCCCCTCCCTCAAAAACCGACCGACAACTGAGTTGATTTGAAGTTTGATTTGACTTCTGTACAGGGTCCCCAACAGACCATTTTACAGTTGTGTGCTTAGTTACTTGGCCTTTAAATGAAAGTGAGGCTGGTGTTGACCTTGTTTTGATACAGACCTCCCCCCATTTCTTATGTTAATGTTTTTGTGTGAGAATTTACATAAGAAAAGCAGTGAGGCCTGTATCAAAACAAGTTCAACACCAGCCTCACTTTCATTTAAAGGCCGGGTAACTAAGCACACAACTGTAAAGAGGTCTACTAGTGGACCAGCGCTAAATGCAGTGGACTCAAATAAAGTTCACTACAGCTTCAGTGTTCTTCTGCGCAAGGTTACGACTTTAAAAACTGCTTTTAATTAACAAAATTAAGTGAAGAGAGTGTAGTGTAACGTGAAGTGCTAGATTTCTATCCCATATGAACCATGTGAGCGTTAGCCCTACTGATTGAACTGGGCCAGAAACTCTAAGAAACGTTTCCCTAAGTTGGTCTTGGATGCTTTAGGCATCTCATAGTTCGATCCGTCCTTACGCTAGCTGGGTAAAATGACTAACGCATCACTGATTTTGACGTATCGTGTCTCTAACGTAAAATCGAAGCAATGGTGCTGAAAGGAACACAGTAAAGGTTTGTCATACTTCGACTGCAAAGCCTGTACAAGGGCCGGAACAACTCCTCTCTGCTGAATCTCCGAACGCCACGATTCTGAAACCAAAATCACAAAACAATGTATTGCGCTTGCTATTCTTGGTTTTCACATGACGTCACGACCGCCATGTTGGTGCCCAAAACAAAGAAAAGGCGGCCATGTTGGTGCCCGGACCAAATCCTCTGGGAATTTAACTCTATTATTATGCAAACGCTTCCTTTTGTTTTCGTTGAAAAACATGGCTGTTGATCACGTGAGTGAAAACCAGCCATTGATTTAAGAAGCGCGGAGCTAGAGATTAGTCGAATATGGGGTAACAAGGAAGAAATTAAAATATGACTTTTTGCCAAATGCCGGAAAACGTGGAAACGATGACAAAAATACGCGCTCAGTGGTAAATGTCTCACCAAAGGCGAAAAATCTACCGTCGTTTTCATCTAAGCGTGGACACATGACGAGAAAACATGTTCTATGAAGTTTGAGTTTGGCAGCCTTTAAGTAAACAGTTGAAACTTTTGCGATCGATAGTTCAAAAGTATTTGAAGCACACTTTATCAGCTTAGGGTCAATTATCGAGAAAAAGTCTTCGATGTCCAGTCTTGCCGTCATTCTAGGAAAACTTGCATGAACATCTCTCAAGCCACTTAGAGCATGTTTTCCCGTCACGCGTCCACGCTTAGATGAAAACGACGGTATAACAATAGAGCCTGTTCACTCAAGTAAACAAAATTAGTTCATAATGAATAGCATAGGTTTTTCGTTCGGGGAATTCAGGAGAATGTTATGAGTTTCGTTTGTTAACTTATATTTGAATGATCGGTTAAGTCGAGGATTTTTAGTCAATAAGGCAACTACTGTTTTTTAAATAGCTTGATCAAATAAGTTATCATTGGTAGTTGTATTTTTTATTCTTATCTTTTACATTATGAAACAAACAGGACGTACGGATAGTGTCGATCATATTTCACATCTTCATTACCACGAGGGCTTGTTGCTATTATGAATCCATCGTGCTATTGGTCAACTTAAAAATCGATGTAACCATTTTTTTTTTTTAACGTAAGTTAAGGTTTACATTGCAACCACGCCGGAGTTGCTAGAAGCATGCTCAGGGCAGCGATAAACATCATACTGGACGTAACAGTCTGAGTTCGTACCGTTCTCATGTAAATGACAACAAATCTCAGACCGGGTCCAGTAATTTCAAGCCTGTATGCTTTTGGGACAGGGATATATTTATTACACAAAGATATCATTTCGTCCCGTTTCATGTAAACGGATGCAAAAATTTTATAGGACGTTTTCAACCAACCTCTAGGTACACCAATAACAATAGAAAAATTTACGACTTCTGGTGGAAGAAACAAAAGAAGCCAATTAGAGATCTTTTGTTTTCGTCCACCAACATGGCGGCGATGACGTCACGTGAATACCTTCTATACTGGTCTGAGTTCGTCCCGGACTCAAGTAAATACCCCCTCAGAGAATTTTATGCTACTTTAATAACCAATGGTTGGTGCCAAACCGTTCTCCTAGCATTTAGGCCCAGGTTGACAATCAGACGTCACATGGTTTGTTGTTACTCTGGTTGAAAGCGGTTTAATGAAAGCAACTTACAAAATTGCCAGAGCAAATTTAACGTTGGTTCGTGCACGTGCAGTCCATGCGGCACGTGCCACGCGTACAGCACGTGCATCATAGCAGCACGTGTAATGCGTGCAGCATGTACGACGCGTATCCAATATGCAAATTTGAAAAACGGAGCATCTTTTCAAAAGGCATTTCTTCAGACCAATGCTTTCAATAAATTCCACGAACGCCAAGTGAAAACGTCAAGTGAATCACTTACACGAAAAACAACAGGTTTGCAAATGCCTGCTCATGCACTAGCTTTCCGTCATGTTGCGTTATAAAACTCGTTTCAAAGTTTCAACGAAAATCAGGGCGTGACGCAAAAAGTCAAAAATAAAGCTTCCAGACTACTTTTCTAAATCCCTCTCAACAGCTAGCGCATACATACCTTCTGTTGCGAGATTCGTGAGGCACACAGCTGCATTTGCTTGAACCAGCGGCTTTTCATCATTGAGTAGAGCAATTAGTGGTTCAACGCCGCCTTTGTCTACCACTTCACTATCAAAAGGAATATATAGCATTTTTTAAACTGAGAGTTAAGAAATCGAAAGCAGCCATGGTTATGATGTTGGCCAATCACCACAGAGTCAGGCGTTCAAATTAGCCAATCGTAAAGCGAAGAAAGTGCATGCAGCCGGCGCAAAGCGAGGGAAAATGCATGCGAGCAAAGAACAATTTGCTAAATAGAAGTGCAATGTCCAGGCCCTGCTTCCTGTAAATCCTAGGATTATTGTCTGGGAAATACTGCTTGAAAATGGCCAGAAAGTGGCACCTAAGCGACTTCATTGTAGTCTAGGTTCCACAATCTCTAAATAATAATAATAATATATTATTATTATTATTATTATTATTGTGATAATGCAACACAGTCACTTGGTGTCAACATCTATGTCAAAACTTTGAAGATAGTATTTTCCTTTCCCCCTTGACTGGCCATTATTTGCAAATCTCTGTTATGCTTTAATTGGGTGAGAATCATGCGCGAGACAATTTCAAACAAATCACTAAGCTTCTTAATGCAAGCTAATCACGAAAATAGTTTTGAAAAGAACAAATTTGAAATAAAGAATAGCTATATGAAGGCCCCATTATACTACTGCGACTGTACAGACGCTCATAACAAGGGGCTTACATCTCTGATGACGTTTTACATGTAGGTTCACGCAAA
>NW_027179690.1:230000-245000 GCF_036669935.1 Montipora foliosa | reverse complement strand
CCTGTACATGCAAATCCTCATACTCCTGAAGTAACAAAGATGGTAATTTTTTTTAACAACAAGAAATAAAACAGTCTCTTCTTGGCATCATACTTTTACTTTTGTGTGAAAAAAAGAGTGGATGTACAATGTCATGTAAGCGTAGGCATGGTTTGTTGATTAGAGCATTGGAATCCATGCACTTGAGCCCTGGTTCATTCAGTGTAATGCCGCAAATCATTAGCTACTGCACAATACCTTGCCTTGTAAATAGCTAACTTCTTCCTGCAAGCTAGGGGTCTTATATAAAACTATGTTTATACATGTAGTTCTGTTTATTAAGTTGTTCCTTTTCAGATTCTTAAAGTGAAGAGCCAACGAACCAGGCTGACCTTGACAGCAAGATGCACTGTCTTCCATAAGATTACAACAGACTGTTACTGTACTTGTAAACAAAACACTGCAGCAATTGTTCTTGTTATCACCACCACACTACTTCCAAAACTGACACCATCAATGTGGTCATTGTTGACATCATCAAGAACAACGCCATTGTTATACAATGTATTATCAGCACGCTAAATTTATGGCTCCAGGGTTGGTGGCTCAAGAACTGGCTCTGCCACCTTGTTGTGTTTCCTTTGACAAAAAAACTCTGACCTACATTCGTTGTCTTTCCACCCAAGTTTATAACTTCAGTTGGTAAAACTTACATCATGACCTGTGTTTTGTACCCACCCCAAACTGACCTAAGTTGAAACAAGTTGACCTAGGTTGAAACAAAAATTAATGACCTACGTGTAGTTTAGTTGCAAATTACCATAACCTAAGGAACAAAATGACCTGCAACATTATACAACCTAAGATAAGCTCAAGCCATGCGACTGTACTCCATGGCTCATAGTAACCTCAGTAATTTATCATGACAGAGGTAAATGCACTGACCTTATTTCCAACAAAGTCAACAAGTTTCTCAAGACCTTCAAGTTCACGCAGAGCGGCTCTGTTGTCAGCTGTAGAATTTGAAGGGACATTAGGTTTTGCTTATTGTCACAATGCTAAAATTTATATTTAAATTTAAGTTTTAAAGCTTGCAAACCTAGGCCTTAAGGGGACAAACAATAACAATATGGAAACAATACACTGTGAAATAATTACCATCAAGTGTGATCTGTATCAAACTTTCTAAAGACAGCTGCTGAATAATAGCATACTCAGAACTTAACAAGGTTAAAAGGAGCTGCAGTCCTGAAACAAATCAAAGAATAGCCAATAAATGAATTTACATGTTGTAATTACTGTATCCCTGGTAAAAATATAGCAACTACCGGTATCTTTGCCAAAGATCTGTTGGGAATTGAATACCATTCTTTATTAAATAAATAAGGACTCTTGAGGAGATCACGCCAAGAACCTAAAATACACGTAGGTTTCCTTGAAGATTTTAAGAACCTGGCTTAAGAGCATTTAGATTTCCTTGTTTGTTTGTTTGTTATTTATTAATCTTGTTTGAGCAGGTTGAAGTTTTGGCAGCTTTTGAGCTGATGCAGACCTGCTACACCCACCCACCCATAAACCCACAGAGGACAGCCACAAGACCGATAAGTGTGTGGGTTCTTTATGTCCCACAGGGAACTAATGAACATGGAAGATATTTTTGTGAGACGGGACCTACAGTTTATAGTCCTTATCCGAGAAGACTTGAAAGTCTAACCATTGCGGATGTAATTACAAAGGCAGCACTTTCTCCTCGGTTATTTAAAGACCCTCAGTGTTAGTCCGGCCGGAGTCGAACTGACAACCTCCCGCATGGCAGCCCGGTGCTCAACCAACTGAGCCACTGATGCATGGTATTACTACATGGTTTTAAAGTGGGTATGGCAAATGGCAATCTAAACTTATACATGTAAGATCTTCCAAAGGTCCACCTTCAAGGACCATCAACACGTCTTTGAAGATCATCAAAGATTCTATTTTAAAAGTCTTAATATAATTATTTTTAAAAAATTACTCCAATGCAGGTAAAAATATATCATGAATTCAATAAATTATTAGCGGAGCTCCAGGCAGAGCGCCATTGGTAAGAAAATATGGCAACCCATCTGCGCAAGAAAATTTGCCAATGGGAAACTTGGAGGTGTAAGCCGCATTTTTTGGCAGCAAAATCAGTCTTTTATATTGGACATCAATGTTTATGGTTACTTGACGCCTTTCAAAACAAGGTATCCACTGACCAGTATCATGTGACCATATCGCAGGCTCAAGTTTAAAGCTCATCAAGATCAGTTCTTTTTGTTTTTGTTTTTTTTTTTAAGTTGACTGCTGATTATTAGGGTACTGGTTTTTCGATTGGATCGCAGGCTGAAGCCATGTTAAAAGTTTATTGAAAGCCGCATGTAACAATTTTAAAATGGGTGTTTACACTTAAATACTGTTTATCACTGCCATTTGTAGGCAGTCTGCAGTCTGTGGTCTCACAGCAGTTGTCATACACCTCACAGGGAACCTTTGGGAGTAAAATGTTTAGTCATTTCTGTCCAAGATTAAAACCTTTGACCCTCTTTATATTGTTGTAGTACAGTTGTATGACTCTCACAGGTTCAAAATTATTATAAAAAATTATGGCACCGTGATTCTTTGGAAGATTTCGATCCACTTAGTTGTCTGGTACATGTAACTGTTGCACAAACACAAAATAATAAAAAATTGAAGCAGCAAGGAGATTTTGAATTTTTTTTACAGTCACATGGTCCCTTGTGAAATGAATTCCGAGCCGTTTTTGGGAATTCCAAGTGCATTCATGAGCATTCAGTTAAACAACTTGGAATTCCTAGGATTATTTCTAGGAATTCCAAGTCTGAATTCTGTAGGGAAAAAATTCACACCTAGTATTCCTGGGAATTCCTAAGAAATTCCTACAAATAATTATTCCTAGGAATTCCTAGAGTTATGTTCCATGGGTATAATTTTCACAGACCTAATTATTATCCATATTGGCTGACAGTACATACATGTAAATCATTCTTTTGTCCTTTCAGTGCTACATGTAGTTGACCTTCACTGGTGAAACGTGACCTCTCACACGAAAACGTACACTAACGGTTTTCCGTACACGTTGGTTACCCGTTGGGTACCCATTGGAGGCGTTGATGAAAGCATTGAAGGCATTGGAAAAGCCGTTGGGAAATTTTCTCCCAAACCGTTGGAAACGTTAGAAAAAGCCATTTGGTTTTTTTCCCTCACCCATTGAAAGCGCTGAGAAAAGCCGTTGCGAAAAGCCGTTGGGAAAATTCGTCCTACTTAGTGGGCTAATGTCATTTAAGCCCACTAAGCATGGACATCAATTAGAAATTATTATTGAATCAGATACAAAGACAATCAGCGCAGAGGTTGATGAGCAATAAATTATAATAATTTATTGGCTGCCATCTGTACATGACTGTATGAATCAGGTCTATGGTGTGACTTTAAATAATTATATTGAAGAGACAGGTGCACCTAATTAATGCAACATAAATAGACAAATTTGCCAATACCTCTTGACGAAAGAAGCTTTATAATTGGATGAAGCCCTCCTTCTTCAAATATCTCCACTTTACAAGGAAATTCAGCTATGGCATAAGTAAGAAAAAAAGGATTTCAAGGCTAGCACTTTATTTTCAGAAGAATGTGTTTGAAAAGAGGACAGGTCTAACATAAATGTACATGTACAGGACACAGTCTGGTTACAAAACTTTTTATTACCAATGCTAAACTTTTAATTAATAGGTGGCTTAATCATTAGGCCTAAAAACGATTTGAAGGTTTTGAGTTGCTTTAGATATAGTGTACATGTGGGAAAAGTGACCTGTACTTTAGCCCTGCCGATCAAAAGAGCGTGTCTGACATTCTTAACAGTAAAAGCTACATGTACAGTGTAGTACAAGTACTGTACTAACTTACCAGCCATGGATGAAAGTGCAAGACTTGCAAATTCATGACATAAGACATCCTCTGAGGAACCAAAATAAAGAACTCAAGACACAGTCATGGAACCAGATTGATGTGTAACCTGCTGTCATGATTATAATCCTTCTGATGTTGACACCATAAAACAACAATGTACAGGAGTCTGGTTTGTAAACTTAAACACAAACTTGAAGACATCATGAACAGGGCCGTAGCCAGAAAAAAATTATGACTGAGGCAATGTCCATGGTTAAATTCTCTTCCTATGTATTTTTTTTTCCTATGTATTTTAGGTGTTTATGAGGATTTCATTTTAAAGACAACACTAGAATCAAACTTCATTTTAAAAAATCAAGAAAAATGACTGAGGCTCAGTGCCTTGCTTTGCCTCATGCTGGCTTATAATGGCCTAGATGAAAGGGTTCTTTACGTGCCCTACTTAATTGTTCGAATTCATTCAAGATCATTCACAATTAAAAAGAGGGCTAACAAAACAAACAGCAACACGGAGACTGTTCGGGGCATTTTTAAATTAATTTGCATTGCACAAATCAATACACAGATTATAACACACTGTATGCCTCCACAGTTGATTGACAGATCAACCACTTGTACCAAAGCCCGGGGGGGGGGGGGGGGGGGGGACTCCCTTATATGGGCTATATAGGTATGTGCGGCCCCAAAGGGTAGGGTTTTTCAGCCGTTTTGGTCATAAATAGGGTATACTCTTGAATTCGTTTTTTATTTAGAAGCTACTTCTTTATCATCTAACCTACCTAATAAAAGCAGATAAACATTGCCTTACATTGGTCTGAACTAGGGAAATAACTATAAGGCAGGTCTGCACCAGGTCATAAACTGGGTATCAAATTTTTGGTCAGGTCATAAATAAGGTAGGCCATAAATAGGGTAGGGAAAATCGCAGATTTTGGTCATAAATAGGGTAAGGGTTTTGGGAAGCGGGCCGCACACCCCTACCCAATTTTTCTCAGAGTACCCCACCCCCGGGTACCAAAGGTACCTAATAGTAAATACAGTGTAGGTGAACTCATTCTGGAGTGTAGGCATTTGAAGAAAGAGAGAAATGAAAATTCCTTGCACTTATCAGTAGATGTGGACGATTTTTTTCTAAACCCAGCATGAGACAGTACCTTCTCTTGTTAACATTGCAATTGACTTACCTTCTGGTCCAAGTAATGCAATCAAAGGCTGTATACTAGAAAGTTTACGGAGCTCTTTTCAGACAATAGCTATAATAAAACAATTCAAAATGTTACAATAATTATTATTGAAACATACAACAAATTATATAAATGGTGACCAGTATGTAACCCTATTAAGACTATAAAATAATCAGAGGATTATTTGCATTTATCATAAGAGAGCCTCAGACACAACTGTTACAATGACATTGACACCAAAATGAATCAAAATAATGTAAACTATTTTATTATTACCGGGTAATTTTTGCCAGTGGTAACCTGACGATTCTGCACACCAATTTAATTTGTACATTTCTATTGGTTAGAAATGACCAGATTTTAAGTTTTTGTGTAGGATGTGAGCTTTAAAGGACCCTGAGTTTTCAAATTTCTGTCTTGAAAGCTGTTACACATTTTTAAAGCAGAGAATCTTGGATCAAAATGTCTGGAGATACTCATGATGATCGAGAGCTTGTATTACAGTTTAAGTCCTCATATGTGCCACACTGTTGAACTGGCTTGCTTTCCTTACCTGACTGATTATAGTATCAGCACCACCATATAAAGAATTAGTATCACGCAACTAGTGGACTAATGCAAATGCTGCATTTTGATTGGCTACGCTACTAGAGGACTATTAGTAATAGTCCTCGAGTAGCGAAAAGCGTGACGCTTTCTTTCGTTTTATTCCGGCCAAATAAATATTTTTTCAACTTGCATTCGCTTAAACTTTATTATTGCCTTTTCTGTCCGACTAGTTGGGTCATACTAAAACAATTAGACCCTTCGCCCTCAAGGGCCACGGGCCATTCGGCTTCGCCTCATGGGCTATTGACCCCTAGCCCGCAAGGGCTATGGGTCTAATTGTTAATTAGTACCCTTATAGGAAATATTGATAATTATCAGAAAGATATCAGTGAGAAAAAATGGTTAAACTTGCCATTTTGAGCCATAGTACCAAGGCACATCATGGAATTTCTTTTGATAACCTTATCTTCAGATAACACCAATTTCAGCAGAGGTTCCAAAGCTCCAAGATTCAACAGCTCTTGCCTGTTCTTGTCACCTTTAATTAGAATTAGGAAGCAGATCATCAAGATGCGTCAGTGATGCTTCCCACCTTAACCTGGGGACTGCAGGGTTGGTGCAGTGGTGAGAGCACTCGCATCCCAATAATTTCATGACCAGCTGGTGGCTGTAATATGTGTTACAAGGTCGTACAGTCATGGACTGCAGTCCATAGTATGCTTTTAATTAAAGTTTGACCTTATTGAGCTGCATCATTGCTGTATTTGCGACAGCGATTAAGCAAGACAGTTAATTAATTAATTAATTAAATTAATTAACAAAAGGCAGTTGCATGACTCATTGACAACCTTGGATACAGGCCCCTTCATGTTAGGCTGAACTTCGACCATTTTCATCCCCAAACTACAGGTGTTAAATGCAATGATTACATTATTTCACAAGTGAGAACAAAGACCTCTGGCCAGTTCCATATTTTGCATATCAGCCATGGTGAAGGTTTAATATATTAATCACTGGCAGCCACATTTAGTTTTAATTGGCATTTCCCAGGCTGCACAAAAAAGAAGGTCTAAATTCCATTAAATTCAAGGACTTCCTAATCCAGGCCTCTAAAGGCAAGAATGGCCTTTTCCTAATTTTCCTCATTTTTTTTTTGCTATATCAAACAATGTGTAATTATAGCAGGACAATATGATTGTCACCTGAACCTAGTTGAATAATGTCTCTTAAAGCTCAGTCAGGTTGAGAATATGAATTACAACAAGTTGCAAAGTTGTTGAGACACTTTCATTAAAAAACACCTTTTCTAGCTTCCAATACACGCTGTATCTAGAATTTAAACCTTTCCCACTTCCCCTCCCCTCTCCCCCTTTCAATGTTGACTGTTTCAGTTTCGAACATTTTTTGGTCTTGCTAGCAACAATGATAAGGGGGGGAGAGGGGCTGCAGTGAGTGGGATAATAGGTAAATTAATATAGCCCAAAGAAGGTGAAGTGTCTCCACTATTTTTGCAACTTATGGTAGCGATAATAATTTTAAAGGTTGTATATATGTTTGACTAACCTGCCAAGAAAAACTTACATGTACGGTAGATTCTTTTCTTTTGATCCGCATGTCACCATAAAAAAATCACAAACATGTACCTGTACATGATCCTTTTCACATGTTTTTGTTTTAATTTGTGAGGATCATCCAGGTGTGACCCTTAATACAATCTACTTACACTTTTCTGAAAATTTGTACAACGCTTCACACGCAGACTGAAGAACATGTTCTTCCGGCGAATCTAACATCAAAACAACAGTATGGGGTTTTTTGCTGACCAGTTCCAGTGGGTCAAACTATTTGAGAAAAACAAGCCGATCAATTTTCGCTAAAAGATGACTACCATACACTAAATTAGAGGTACAGTATTTCTCGCACAAGTAGACTGGGCTGATACGTTGAATTCCACATCATCACTAATGCAAGGCTCAAACTCCATAATACAGTGTAGCATAACACCATTCCTGGTTTTAAGATCATCCTTTTACTAGTAAAATTCTTGAAAAAAAGACTACTTTAATGATAAAATATTGATTTATTTTCTGACGGGTTTCACCTTGAAAACCAACAATTTAGAAATAAAAAAATGACTTCAACTTATTAAAATTGGTTTTCGGCAAACAAACATTCGCTTATACGTACTTGGAGGATCTCGGGGGTTATTCAAAACCACGGTTTAAAAGTCTCACAATTCGTTCATGGAGATCGACGTATTGGCCAATTTTGCGCACATCTTCGGCGAAAATTGTTCAAAAATCCTTACCTCATCTTTCGCTGGAGTCTCTGGTTCTTTTGCTTTCTTTTTACCCATCCTTCATAAAGATTCCTTAAAGTTTTTCAACGCAAAAGAGGATATCCTTCGTGGACAACTCTTACCTCAAAATCGCCGCCATTTTCCTCCAAACTTCAGTTACCATGGAAATGAGACACCTTTGTACCCAGGTTCCTACATTATCAACCTGAATGCGAGGCACTTCATAATAAAAAAATGGTGTACGTGTCTGGAAGTGAGTGAGAATTTTAACATTAAAAATGTTCTTGTTTATGCCGCCGATTCTGAGCTTTAGTGGTTTCCTTCCACAGGCAACGTCTTACAAAACAGATCAATATGGAGATTGTCAATATTCGCCGACGTCTTTTGGGGATTAATCAACTTTATAGTTTTATTGTACGTGTTTCGGCCGCGACGAAATTAGATACGTCATAGCTACTTAATTAGGTTAATCACCGTTAATAACATTAGTACGGCAAGCTTCCTCCCGAAGTCGACATCTGAGGCCATCGGGTATGTAAAATCTGTGGTTCGTTTTCTTTGAACTTTGTTCATATAACCTGATAAACTGTTTATAATCATAGGTTTCGAAAGACTCATCAATAAACAACAGAAAGTCCTTTGAAACGTGGCTATTTTATACCGTTAACGCTTCGGTCGAGGAAACATTCGAAACCCGTTCATCAGCGCGATGGCAGAAGAAGCCAAGAACGTCCGTCGCGTCGCCAAATCAAGATTCACCAGAAAAAGGAACGAACTCCTGAAGTCCATCTCATCAGCCAGCAATCACGAACTCGTGGAAAACAACTACGCTCAATTCCTGGAAGCATGGAACGTCCTGGAAACAAAGCACGATCTCTACGCGATGCTTTTATCAGACGACGCCGAGCTAGAAGCCGCCGAAACATGGATCAACAAAGTACAGGAGGAGTTCAACGAAGCGACAAAAGCTAAGATTAACTTTATTAACCACATAGCGGACGTGCAAATGAGAGCGCGCGCGGAAACGGAACAAAGGGATAAGGCGAACAAAGAACGCGAGCAAATGGAACGATTCTTTGATCAAGCAATGATCAGACGAGAAACAGCGCGAGCCATATTTGAAACAGCTTGTCAAAGCGCTTCGCACACACTCAGCGAGGACAAAGTAGAGCCGTCTACGGCGAAGAGACTTCAGAAACAGATTGACGAAGCTTTCGCGGAATGCAAACTAGCGAATAGCGCGCTACTCGATTTATCTACGCGAGAATCTGCAGCCAATGAAATTAGATGGCTCCAAGCTACTCAAGCGACGTATAACGAGATGAACGCTAAACTCGAAACACACCTCGTAGGCGAACATGAACGCGAACTGCAGCCGCAGATCAAAGGAGAAAAGAGCAATCACCTACAACTAGAGAAAATCAAAATGCCCCGATTTGAAGGAGAGTTGAGAGAATATCCATCCTTCAAAAGAGACTTCCAGAAACAAGTCATGCCGCACCTTACGGAAGATACATTATCCTCACACGTTGCGTTCCTGTCTCGGAAAAGAACCTTTAGCTCACGTAAAGAGCGTCGACGATGACGTTTACGAGATGTGGAAGCGACTCGACGAAAAATACGGGGACCCAGCGAAAGTCACGGACGCGATAATTAATGAGATAAGACGCATAAGATCCATCCGCGAAGGCGACAACAAGCGATTCATGGAGCTGGTAGAAATCATAGAAGACGGATATCGTGACCTTAAGAGACTTGGCTTGGAAGCAGAAATAACCACAACGAGCTCAGTAAGCATCATAGAGAGAAAACTCCCGCCAGACGTACGCAAAGAATGGGCTAAACTATTAAGTTCTGACGACAGCACTGTGGACAAAACCAACAAGTTTCCGAGCCTGCTCAAATTTTTACTTACGCAAAAATGCGCTATCGAGTACGACGGTTCTGATCTTCGCGCGCAGGGCCCATCCATAACGAAGGCAGTTGTCCATTACGCCACAGCGGATGAAAGACACGACAGCCGCAGCCAGAGAACTTACAGCAAGTGCGTCGTTCACGAAAACTCGAATCATCTTACCAAGGATTGTAGAGTATACCTCGATAAAACAGTAAGCGAAAGACTCATCAATAAACAACAGAAAGTCCTTTGAAACGTGGCTATTTTATACCGTTAACGCTTCGGTCGAGGAAACATTCGTGATAAAAACATCGCCGATTGGATAACACGAGGTAAGCGACCAAGCGATATCAAAAGCGAAAGCGACTGGCAAAAGGGACCTAGATTTCTACAACTCCCGGAATCAGAATGGCCAATAAGTAAAGTAGTCCATCACCCAGAGTTATCAATGAAAACGGCATTAACAACACTTGCTGCAGAACAGGACTCGCTCGCGAGAAGAATTGATATAAACAGACATTCAAGTTACAACAAACTGTTAAGAGTAACAGCACGTGTATTAGCCATGTACGCAAGAGAACCAGTTAGTCTGAAGAATGCGACAAAGACCCTGACACCGGACGATATTTCTAAAGCAGAAAGGTTTTGGATCATTGATGCGCAAAGAAAAATGCTTACAAACGTCAAAAAATCTAAATATAAGCGTTTGTGTCCAAAGCGCAGAGAAGATGGAGTAATAGTGGTTGGTCATCGGACCGGCAAATGGGTGCACTTGAGCTACGATAAGAGAGAAGTGATCCTCATTCCTCGTGAGCATCGTTTCTCTAAGCTTTATGCGGAACATATACATCGAAAAGGTCACCATGGCGTGTCGACGACCGTAAGCAAAATTCGATTACGATTCTGGATTCCTCAGATTCATAACATAGTAAAGTCCATTAGATACAACTGCGTCACTTGCAAGAAACTGGACGAAAACCTCAACAAGCAGGTCATGGGACAGCTTCCAGAAGAGAGACTTATGCCCTCACCACCCTGGCATAGTACAGCCATCGACCTTTTCGGACCGTTTAAAATAAGAGACCAGATAAAGAAGCGAACAATCGGAAAGTGTTATGGGGTATTGTTCAACTGTATGAGCACAAGAGCAGTTCATATTGACTTGGTAGGCGATTACAGTACAGAGGCATTTCTACTTGCGCTGAGACGGTTTACATCCCTCAGAGGATATCCTGCAAAGCTATACTCTGATAACGGTCCGCAGTTGGTAGCAGCTAGTGAAGAACTCCAGAATATGACGAAGAAATGGAACTTAAAAGAACTCGAAACATTTGGAGTGAACGAAGGATTAAAGTGGGAATTCGCATCCGCGGACGCACCATGGCAGAACGGAATATCAGAAGCCCTTATAAAATCGATAAAGCGAGCTATTACTACAGCGATCGGACAGAGCGTTATGACATTTCCAGAACTTCAGACAGTCCTTTACGAAGTATCTAATTTAGTCAACGAGAGGTCGATCGGTCGTCATCCAACTTCACCTGAAGACGGAGCATATCTCTGCCCGAATGACATCTTGTTAGGACGTTCTTCAACAAAGGTTCCTAACGGGCCATTTAATGAAAGCGCAGACCCCAGAAAGCGTTTTTACTTCATACAAAACGTTGTTGACACATTCTGGAGCAGATGGACACGAGACTATTTCCCAAGCTTGCTCGTACGCCAGAAATGGCATACTTGTAAACGTGATGTCATGGTCGGCGATATCGTGTTAATTCAAGACAGTAACCAGATAAGGGGGAAATGGAAGCTCGGACGCGTCATAGCAGCTAACCCCGGAAAAGATGGCAAGGTCAGAAAAGTTACAATTCAGTACAAGAATCCAGCGCCGAATGAAAAAGTTGGTATATACAAGGGTCGAGGATATTCAACAATCGAGCGACCTGTACAGCGTCTAATCGTGCTGGTTCCTTTCCACGATGATGAAGATTCAAAGGACATTAAATGAAACTAACTTACGAAATGTAAATTAAGAATTAGGTCAATACCTTCGGGAGGCGGGGAGTGTTTCGGCCGCGACGAAATTAGATACGTCATAGCTACTTAATTAGGTTAATCACCGTTAATAACATTAGTACGGCAAGCTTCCTCCCGAAGTCGACATCTGAGGCCATCGGGTATGTAAAATCTGTGGTTCGTTTTCTTTAAACTTTGTTCATATAACCTGATAAACTGTTTATAATCATAGGTTTCGAAAGACTCATCAATAAACAACAGAAAGTCCTTTGAAACGTGGCTATTTTATACCGTTAACGCTTCGGTCGAGGAAACAGTACGTATGAAGTTATCAAACTGCGTGATCGAATTTTCTCTGCATTGAAACACCTTTTTATACATCTAGAATAGATGTGGTCTTTTAAAGTTCCTTAGGTCTGTTATAATGATAAAAATTTGTTTCTTCTCTTTTTTTCACATTGCTCCACCATCGAACAGCTTTCATACTATGTTCTCGGTGAGTACGTCTTGTATTTCGGTATAGTAAAGGTAAACGTTGAATTTTAATTTCCCACTGCTTGTGAGACTTAATTTAATTTTATTGATGCCAGTTAAGCTTGTATTGAACTCTTTACCTTGAGTAGATCGTATACTTCACACGTCGTTTATGATAGACTTACTTATAAATTACCGGACGGTTAAGTCGTCATAAATTTGGAGATCCCCTTGGGGATGTCCCCTGTGAATCCCGTACCTCCAAGGAAGGCCGAAAGGGGTTCTGTCAAACGTTGACGCCAGACAATTTTACTCATTAATAAATTTATTGTGTCTGGTACCAAACTCTTCTTGTAAAGTGCCTTTGAACTCTAAGAATGTGGGCACTTCAAAAATGATGTTATCATTATTGGTGTCATAAAATTATAAACTGTATGGCCCATTATTTTCACATCATTGAGTAACGTAACACTGAGTTGTTGTTTCGAGGTGCTTTTTACCGCTGGTCCCTCTGTATATCTCCCAGCCTTTCTTGAATCCTTTGGAGGCACATTGACGGGCATTACTAAACCACAAAACAGCAAAATGAAACACCAAAACACCATGTATAACCCCACCATACATTGAATACTATTAGTATTCAAACCGACAAAGGTTGGATTTGAGATTAAATATCGGTTTAGGACTAATTAACGTTACTGCTCCTAATTCATTGAGATTAAGATTAGGATTCAGATTAAGACTGAGATGAGGAGCATAAAATGACATTAATATCAAATCCAACCTGTGTCGGTTAGTACTCAATGTATGGTAGGGTCATACATGGTGTTTTGGTGCTTCATTTCAGTGTTTCCGTGTTTCGTTGTTTAAGTAACATCCCACATCCAGTTGTTACAAAAAGTAATAATTAAATAATGTTTTTTTGTACTTCCTTTTGCAGCCTGGCCTTACAAAACGTGGTAACTCAGATACAAGCTCAGACTATCGGCCTGGAGGAGGGTAAGCTTTTAAAATGTTCTCAAGTCAATTTCTTCAAATCAATGTAGACTACGTTACATTCATTGAAGTCTCATTGAAAAGGGTATTGTGATGTTTCATCTAAGAAGAATCAGCAATGTTTCCTTGATAGTGTTGATCACATCTAGCATCACTGGAACCTAAAAACAGTTTTAGTTAAACATTTCAACTGTTTATAGTAAACCTGCAATCTCTATTTTGTGGATTTATGGTATTTTGCTGCATTTTATACTAGTCCTCCAAGACCTCCAGGGAGAAGATTTGGAAGAATTGGTAGAGGTGGTGGAGGTTGGTGCACCTTAATAATAATTTCACTTACAATAGATTTAACTAGTGTCACTTTTACAGTGCAATGCGCCTTACTGTGGCCACCTAACAAAGTTTTTTAAAACTTATATGTCAATCAGGGTGTGCGAATTTAATTGACAGTCACCCCTCCTTGCAAAGTTTGCACGGTTGTAAGTTGAACACCGTTGCATGGGTTGTTGAGTTGACATACTTACATGTAGTTGTCAAACGTGAAAGTTTGTTGGGTGGCCACGGTAAGGCACGTGTCACTGTAACCTTTTCACTCCTCAAACAGCCAGTTATAGATTTAACTCTGTCTAACAACAGGCGATTTTTCTTGTCAATGGAGAACCCCTTTTATTAGGGGCGAAAGCAGGGCTAAAACTTGGTGGTCGCTATGTCTCCCATGGCGAATTTAAAATGTGCGAGTCTGAGCGACTAAAAATTGACGTTTAATCGCCCAATATGCGACTAACGGTGATACCAAAGAATTCAGCCCAATGTATTGCGAAGTGCAAAGTTGAAAAAGAAAATTCTTTTTTCAATTTGGCTTCCTCTTAAATTTAACTGAATCAGTGCAAACTTTTAGTTTTTAAGTGGAAAATTCAAAGATAAATGAACCATTAAGAACTCTTCGGCACATCAAATCAAAGTTGGAAGGTTTTAGATGAGGGAGAAAACTCTGGTACACAGAGAAAGACCTCCAGGAGTAGAATAAATAGAGGTTACTACATGGGCACGCGGAGATATGAAATTTCTCTTTGAGTGTTGAAAACTATTTAACGCGTGAGTGCAGCAAACGAGTCAAATATTTTTCAACACTCAAAGAGAAATTTTGTATCTCCAAGTGGCCATGTAATGTTCTATTTATTTTATAAACACCAATGAAACTAACACTAAATCATTTCACAAAAGGCATCGAAAGGCGCGATTTTCATGTGTAACCATAGTAACAGTGATCTTTTCACATGTGAAGATATTATGTTTTCTCGTGAAAGCTCACTTGGTATTTCATTGGTGTTTATATAATATAGAACCATCCCACCTATGAAGGGGAACCCGGGACACATCAGTTGAAGGCAAGTGCTCACGCCACCGTGCCGAAATCGCTTCCCAAATAAGGGTAGTGGTAGTTTGCTGTACATGGCACTAGGATGTGCAAGATAGCATCTTGCTGGTAACATCCTATATGTAGTAAGATGCAATACCAGGATACGAAATTCAAGGACAACTGTGCATCTTTGATGGCACATTGCTCGCTCAGTCAGTTAAGCATTGCAGAGGCGGATCTTGGGGAAGGGTGCAACCCCCCCCCCCCCCCTGAAATGACCAGCGGTTTTCTTAATACAACT
>NW_027179690.1:215000-227500 GCF_036669935.1 Montipora foliosa | reverse complement strand
TCACAAATAATTAGTACATGGAAGTTTGGCAGTGTGGAAGTGTGAAAGTTTGGCAGTGTGGTAGTGACCCTAACCTGAACACGAACCCTAACCCACACTGCCAGACTTCCACACTTCCACACTTGCACACTGCCAAACTTCCATGTACTAATTATTTGAGTGAATTTCTCGCATTTGCATTCTTTTCTGATGACGCGTTCTGTTCTCCTCTACCCGAAGTAAAAGCCAAGCTCTCGAGCTTGTGTTGTTTGCCCCCTCAGAGGAAAATCCAACATGGCGGCTATCGTGAATAAGGTCTTTTCCCCAATGTTAGCCCAAAGAACACAATGCCAGCGGTATAACAAAATAGTAGCCCCAGTCCTCCCCTTCTTTCCTAGATGAACCACGTGCCAGCAGAGCTAGAACTTTCCAGGGGGTTTGGATTCGGTAATTTTGTTTTACACTTCCTCTTTGTCTTTGAGAACGCGTATCGTGGTAGCAATCGTAACTGAGATCTCATTTTGATCAAGGAACAGAAAGATGGAAAATGATCCGGTTCTGGACGTTCTCTCAGCCATCCACCAACCTCTCATAGGCACAAGCTTTCAAGCAACTTACCTTGGAACATACAAAATTACTCAAACAGGAAATAAAAGACTGATCTTTGAAGTAGAGCCACAGAATCCTTTTGCCCTTATAGTGAAAGAAGTTTCAAACGCTGTGCTGGCAACATACGGTAAAACGGTTTGCATGGAAAGGAATCACTTGGCCTGAGGATGGATTATACACTAATTATTGGCTTTGGATTGATCCTTTACGAATAATCCGGCATTCGTTAGTGGTTGGGTCCACGTATGGTTTAAACATTTGTTCGAATTTGTGGATGTGCTCCTGGACATTTTTATTCAGAGTGAATATTGTGGCTGTCACGGTGATGTCTCCGTGTCATGTCTTATGAACCGCCTCCAGCTCATTAAACCTTGAAAATGACTGAACTTTATCTAGATCAGTAATGCTACTCTATCTCGTATCAAATATTATTTGATACTGAAGTAAACTGAAATCCGGTTGAAATTCGTGTCCTGCAATTGATGAAGACATGCTTATCCTCACTGTACGAAGAACTCAAAACCCACCATGCGGTGAAGTTAGACAAGTGAATGATTTCTTTCTTTAAAAGTAAGTAAAGGATCTCGCCTCCGTTTAAGAGTGAACTTTTCTTAGCTATGCTGATTTCAAGTTTCCTTAAAGTAAGCTAACCTACACTGCTCTTATGAGTTAAGTGTAAGCAAAACGTGTGGCTAGGAACACCGGAAAGAAACGGTAGCTCTGCCCGACACAGTGTCGGTATCTTCACTTGTTCCCATGGAATTCAGCTAAATAACTTTCCAAGAAGCTTTCGTAAGTCTATCAGTATTTTTAATTTTCCAATAAAAAACCCTATAAACATATACATTTCCCTTTATTCTTGTTTCAATTTTTGTCTTAGCACAGGAAACAAAGGAACACGATCATTTTATATCTCAAATCAGTCCTTCTGCATAAGCTTTTCGCGTACATAACTTGACGCACAAATTTATGATGTTTTCGAGGCTCGCCATTAAAAGACACGCAGGTTCATTATTGATCAATTGATAAGACTAAAATTTCGCAACTCTCACCGAACACTTCCCAGGCAAATTTAAATCAATTTTATTTCATTCTTTGGTTTCCTCTGCAACGTTCTGAACGTTGATTGAAAAAAAAAATGTATTCAATTTGAGCTTTTAAACCTTGTTTTTTTTCTCTCATTTTACATGTTATGATTATTTACGCTTGAGTTTGTTGCTTCCCCGAAGGAAAAACTGTTTCTCGGAAACTACTGCAGGAGAGGTTACATAGAAGCGACTGAGCAAACAATACAATTTGGAGGATTACGTCTTTTTGCTTCCAATATCTTGACAGGAAGCATTGTTACTGAAAATGGCAATGTTTATTCCGATTGATCAACTCTCCTGGGAATAAAAAGAGAATTTGTAAAATTCTCCTGACACTAGAAGCGACTCTATGCGTTCTGGTCTTGGTTGTAAAAACGCCATCATGCATGTAAATGGCCTAGTAAGTACACGTCTATTAATTTCAGTCAATAACAATAAAAATGGTAGAGCATTCTCTATAGCAAATGTGGAGTGAATTTAGTTGTCAGTTGTGTACATTCCTGGTACAATTAAACCCATTCACGACCTGAAATTTGCATTCTCTACAGCAACAGACTCATTCGAGTATATTATTCAAAGGAATTCGCTCCATCACTCCTACCGGCTTCCTACCCTCCCCTCCCCTCCCCTTTCTGTTCTCGGGTATCCATCTTTCCTTTTGCATGAACCTAGAAAGTAACACAGATCCTATATTTCGACGAATGTTTCATAACGAAACACCGTGACTCTCTTACTGCAATATGGACTAGTTTTAAGGATTGCAATCAGTTCCCAGGAAATTGTACAATAGTATTTGTAGATGACGATTAAAAGGAAATCAATTTGTTTTGATTCGTCCTCTCCAAGACGAGGCATTAGAGCTCAAAATCTGATTATTTCATGACAACCGTCAAGTTGCTATTTCCAAAATATCAGTTAACCTTTCCTGATTGGTCTATTGCATCATGTTGATCACGTGGCTGGTCTTGTGACATGCATGTCACTGTAAACTGGATTGGCCAATCCGAAAATGCAACGTTCTCTATACTCAAAAGGTACTTTTTTACTTCCTCTTTCTCTTTGAGAGCTTGTGTCCTCCGAGCACAACTGCAGCAGCAATCTTGTTTAGCTGAGATCTCACTTTGATCAAGGAAGAGAGAGATGGAGGTCCAGCCAGTCGAGAAAGATCTTTTAGCTATCTACCAACCGCTCATCGGCGAGAGCTTTTTAGCAACTTATATTGGAGAGATGGAAATGCCTCAGACTGGGAATTCCAGACCCGTCTTACAGGTAAATCAATTAGACGCAACAGTGGCAAAATTGAGTGCAATTTCAAAAGCCGTGTTGGCAAAACCTTACGGTCAAACCGTTTGGAAAGGGATAACTGGGCCAGAGGATGGATATACTTATTATTGGCTTTGGGTCGAGAGTAGAGTCAGCTTGCAGCTAGTGGAAGGACACACTTTTCGTTTCAAAATACTTGATTGTGCCCCTTTTTCTTGTGGCGATGGGTCATTTTCTTATGGAGTTAACATTGTGGTTATTAAAGAAGATTGAGCCTGGTGGACCCTCCAATTTGTCACCTGAAACAGCTATCAACTCATCAAGCCTTGAACATGACTAAACGTTTGTTGGATATAAATGCTCCGCTATTTCATATCAAGTAAGGTGACCGAAACTCTTGTTCTGAACTGGATTAAAACTGCGGAAATTAAGCACACACGGTCTGCGATGTTTCGACAGTATGAACATCTCACTGAAAACCATTAGTATATTACAGTTAGGTTAAACAAATGTCTGATTCCTTTTCTTTATATCATGATACTAGTTAACACAACATAATCTTTGCCTTCAAGAGATCAACTCGGCTTCAGCACTTCGCCGCCTTGTAGCAAGATCTGGACTTTCCTTAGCCATAATTTTAGGTTTTACACAACGTTATTTAGATGTTCACGGCTCTAGTGGGCTTAATGTTAGCAAAACTAGAGGTTAGATAGGAACCTACAACTTGGACAAGGTACTTCCACTCACACAGGGTCTACATCGGCATGGGCAAATGAATCTCAGTTGACGAAGATAAACTAAATTACTAAGGCGCTCCCGGGCTTTTGAATTGTTCATAAAGACATCCTATAAACACATACATTTCCCTTTATTCAGTCTTGTTTTAATTTTTGTCTTAGCACTGTACATAAGGACCTCTCTCATCTCAATACATCTTAAATCCACATAACTTGAAAAATGTTGAGGGGAGACTCTCAGGGACAATACAGTATATCTGGATTTATACTAGCTGTGAAAAAAAGGTTTAATTCCAGATTTATTGTCGTTTCTGGGGCCTGGTATTAAAAAGCCAACGAAAGTTCGTAAAAGCATTAGCGATTTTAATCAAATAATAATTCCTAAATGTCGCAACTGTCAATGAACTCGAGGCAAATTCAATAAAATTTTCACCATTCTTTGGTTTGCTCGGCAACATTCTGATCGTTGATTGAAACAAAAAGTATTGCATTTTGTAAAGTTATAAACATTGTTTTTTGTCCTGATGTGCCCTGATCGTTTACATTCATTTTGTAGTTTCAGCGAGGCAAGAGAACTGTTTCCCGGAAAACTACTGCAGGAGAGGTTTCATAGTCGTGACTCAGCGAACATTGATTTACATTACAACAAGACGCTCTTTAACAAACTGAAATCCGTTTGAAATTTGCGTCACAGGCTTATTGATATTCCAACTGTTCGAGAAGAACTCAAAACCCACCCTGCGGAAGTAGACAAGGGACTGAGTTCTTTCCTTTAAAGTAAGTTAAGGATCTCGCCTCCGTTCATGCAGATCAGCATCCTCTATCTACACTTCCAGCTCGTACCACGCAGCAAGACTGAGTGGACTTTCCTTAGCAATAATCTCAGCTTTTTCGGCCTTAACGTAAGTTAACCTACACTGCTCTCAAGCAAAACGTGTGGCTAGGAACCCGGAAAGACAAGATAGCTCTGTCGCCGACACAGTGTTGGCATCTTCATGTCTTCCCATGGAATTCAGTTGACGAAGATATACTGAATTACCTCAGACTATCTTTAAATAACTCAGTTTCCAAGAAGCGCTTTCGTACGTCTATCATATTTTGAATTTTCCAATAAGACACCCCACAAAGTTCGTACTACACAGATACACATTTCTTTTTATTGTTGTTTTAATTTAAAAGCAAAGGACCTGGATCAATTTATATGTCAAATCAGCCGGTCCTTCTGCAGATATGCTTTGCGCGCACATACACGCTTTTTTGTTTTTTTTTTATAAGAACGTGTAATCTTGGAGCTGAGTCTGAACGTTCCTATATATTTTTTCGATGCCAGGCTGAACGTTCTTAACATGTTCTTAAACTGGAATGATTTACATCAGACTTTGTTTCACCTGATGGCTCTGGTGGTGTTGAAGTTATTTACGTATGGTTTGTTGTTTCCCCGAAGGGAAAACAGTTTCCCGGAAAACTACTACAGGAGAGGTTACACAGAAGTGACAAACAATACAACTTGGATGATAGGGTCTTTTTGCTTCTAAGATCTCTAGTAGACAGGATAGAACTGTTACTAAAAATGGCATTGCTATCTAAGTCCAATTGATCGACTCCTCTGGGAATAAAAAGACAAATTGTAAATGTTCCAAACACTAGAAGCGACTCAACGCATCCTGGTCTTGGTTATGAAAATGCTTTCATGTAAACGGATCAATACGTACACGTCATGTAAGTTCTCAGTCAATAACGGTAAAAATGGTGGCACATTCTCTGTAGCGAATGTGGAGTGAATTTAGTTGTCAGTTATGCACATTCCTGATACAATTCAGCCCATTCACGACCTGCAAATTTGCATTCTCCACCGCAACAGACTCATTCAAGTATACTATTCACATGAAAGCTTTGCCTCGCTGCATCACTCACTAACCTCTTCCTCCCCTTTCTCCTCCCGGGGCATCTGTTGCCGGAAAATTCGTTCTCAAATTGAACCCGTTTTTACCTAGGTTAAATTGGTAATCCTCATTTTGCCTAGGTTGAATACGCACGCAGTTACGTTAGGATTAGTTTTGGTTATCATAGTCCAGTGTTCGAAATTAGCGGTCGTCCCATACGACCAGAAAGTTTACTGGGCGACTAGTTTTTGGTAAAATGAAAAGGTTGGTTTCCCGAAGAAAAAGCAACGGACAACCCTGCAATATAACATAAACAGCAGCCGAGTCAATCAACGGTTTTCTGTTGTCAATGTCTGATAGTAGTGTGAAGTTAACAATAATTAATTTGCCGCAGTTGAGCATTTTCCCGAATTTCTGTGGCTTTTACAAAAAAATGTCAGATTGGAAAATTCACGTGTAGTTGGCGATGGAGATCGAAGACTCCATTTTGAAAATGCCAAAACTAAGACCCAAACATCCACGAAAAAACGTAGGTGCACACTTAGAACTATGGGATACTCAAGTTCCAATGTCATGCGATTGCATCTGAACACGGCGTGCATTTTATCGTAGGGGGTTTTCCAATGCGCAACCAATATTTATCAGGGCAACCAAATTTACGGGTTTTAATAGTTGCCCGGCTTTTGAAACAGGGACAACCTGGAATATATATATTTTTAATTTCGAGCGCTGTTATATATGGATATCAATTGACCTACTATAGAAAAGTAAATAATGAAAAGAACTGAATTTGGGTTGAGCGTGTTCGCCGTTGCAGTGTTGTGGTGAAGACACAGGACTAAAGATCTGGAAGGTCCTGGTTCGAGTACTGGTAAGTGCATAGTACAGTTTTTTGTTCCCTTATACTATGTTGTAATGTTGAGACTGAATGGATAAGTGCATGGAACGGATATAATGATATAAACATTGAAAAGATGTGTTGAGATGCGTAAGACAAACCTTGAGCAAAGGTACTGACGTTTTCAATCCTTTTTGTGGGGTTCATAGCTGTTTTAAACTAGGTAGACCTAGGTAAAATGAGGTTCCGGCACTACTTTATAATCTAGGTAAAATGGATTCAACCTGAGCCCGGATTTGACCGACAACATATCCATCTTTCATTCCCTATTGCATAAACCTAGCTAGAAAAAAACATCGATCCTAAATCTCGACTAATCAATGTTACGTATCGCAACGCCATGATAACTTTCCTACTGGAATATGGACTAATTTCGTAGTGATCAGATCCCAGCAAATTGTACAAGAGTGTGCGTAGATGGCTAAAGGAACTAAATAATTATTCACCACAATACCGCCCTATCCCTCATTCAACGAGCATTCGTTATTTCATCCTTCTCCACGACGAAGCATTTGGCCCCGAAGTCTGATGACAGTTCCAAAATATTAACCTTTCTTGTGATTGGTCTATTGCATCATGTTGAACCTTTGCCTGGTCACGTGGCATGCATGACACTGCAAACTGAATTGGCCAATCCGCCAATGCAACGTGCTCCGGCTTTCCTTAAATTATAAGGTATTGTTTTCACTTCCTCTTTCTCTTTGAGAACTTGTGTCTTCCGAGCACAACTGCGGCAGCAATCTTGTTCAGTTGAGATCAATAGAAGGAACAGAGATGGAAGTCGAGTCAATCAAGCAAGTTCTTTCATCTATTTACCAACCACTTATCGGCGCAAGCTTTCAAGCAACTTACATTGAAATGAAGCAGATGCCTCAGACTGGGAACTTTAGACCAGTCCTTGAGATCAATCCTTCTGATGCGACATTGCCAATAGTGAAAGCAGTCTCAAAAGCTGTGCTGGCAAAATACGGTCAAACGGTTTGGAAAGGTATCACTGGGCCAGAGGATGGATCATATACTTATTATTGGCTTTGGGTCGATCCCGAAATCAACCCGCAGTTAGAAGAAGGCGACAGTTATAATTTCAAAATACTTGATTGTACTCCTTTTCCTTGTGGCGCGGGGTCATTTTCGTATGGAGTTAACATCGTGGTTGTTATAGAAGATTGAGCCTGGTGGACCCTCCAGTTTGTCGCCTAGAACAGCTATCAACTTATCAAGCCTTGAACAAGACTAAACTTTTGTTGTATAAAATGCTCCGCTATTTCATATCAAGTAATCATTACTAAAACACGTGTTCTGAAGTGAATTGAAACTGCGGAAATTAACTAGCTAAACACGGTCTGTGATGTTTAGACGGTATGAGGATCTCACTGAAAATCATCAGTATATTACAGTTAAGTCAGACAAATGAAAGATGCCTTTTCTTTATAGCATCACTGTGATACAAGTTACCATAACATAATCTTTGTCTTCAAGAGATCAACTCGGCTTCAGCACCCCGTGCACTATAGCAAGATCTGCACTTTCTTTCCATAATTTTAGGTTATTTTACATAACGATAGCTAACGTGCAATAAAGCTAGTGGTTAGATAGGAACCTAGAAAGACAAGATACTTCCACTAAAGCATGGTGTACATCTGCATGCAGTGCCAATGGATCTCAGTTGACGAAGATAAATGAATTACTCAGGCTCTCCTTAACTTTCCAAAAATTTAAGCTGTCCTAGGTCTACCAAGCTTTTGAAATGTTCAATAAGACTCCCTATAAACGTGTACATGTCCTTTTATTCTTGTTTTAAGTTTTGTCTTAACATTGTCAGGAATTCGATCATCTCACATCTTAAATCTTGCCACGTGGGCTTTGCGGCCAGAAAACTTGGAGAAATATATTGACGTAATGTATTGGGCAACTCTGAAGGACAATATAGTATATTTGGATCTATGCTAGCTGTGGAGAAAGAAAACTTTTAATTCCAAATTTATTGTCCATATTGGTGCTCGGTATTAAAAGACAACGCAAGCTCGTTAAACCAGCAACGATTTTGATCAAGTCAGTAATAAGTCTAAAATGCATGTCGCAACTCTCACCGAACAGCTCACAAGCAAATTTAATCAATGATATTTCATTCTTTGGTTTGCTCTGCAACCGTCTGAACGATTCTGTTAAGTTGTAAACCTTTAAATTCTCTTATCCTGTCATGGTTAATAGGCATGTTTTGTTGCTTCCCCGAGGGCAGAAATTAGTCATTGCAGGAGATGTTACGTAGTCGTAACTTGGCAAACAATGAGCTGATATTAATATTACACTAAAGGCGTCTTTTTGCTTCCAAGACAGGAAAGCATTCGTAAAACGCAATCTCATTCCTATTGATCAACTTTACTGGGAATAAAAAAAAACTTTATAAAAGTTTCCTTACAATAGAAGGGACCCAAAGCATTCTGGCCTTGGTTGTATAAGACGCCATCTAGTGGCCGAGGATGTTATGTAAGTTCAGTCAATAATACAATAAAAACATGCTGGAGCATTCTGTGTAGCGAATATTTAGTCCTCAGTTGTGCACATTCCTGATACAACTCAACCCCATTCACGACCTCTAAATTTGCATTCTCTCTAGCAACAGATTATTCGCATGAAAGCATTGCCTCGCTCGATTACTCTTCGGCTTCTTCCTCCCCTTTCCCTTCCCGGGGGATCGATGTTTCATTTTTTATTGCATGAACCTGGAAAGTAACAGAAAACCTATATTTTGTCTAATGTTCCGCAACGCAACACCATGACTTTTCCAACAGGTATTTGGCGTTGTGACCAAATCAGAGCGAGTTGTACAAGAGAATGCGTAGATGGCTAAAGGAAATCAATAAATTTACCATGCACCATAGCGCCCTACCCCTCTATTCCCCGAGCATTCATCATATCATCCTTCTCCGAGACGAAGCATCTGATGATTTCATAACAACCCTTTGCCAGTTGCATAATATTAATATTTCTTCTGATTGGTCTACTGTATCATCTTGATCATGTGCCTGATCACGTGACATAATTGGCCAATCAACAAATGCAACGTTTTCTATCTATTTACGGTATTTTTTACTTGCTTTCTCTTTGAGAACTCGTGCCACTCTTCGGAGTACAACTAGGTTGGGTAGCCATTTTGATTGCAATTGAGATCTCACTTTGATCAAGGAACAGAAAGATGGAAACCAGCTGATCCTCCTGCAAGATCTTTCATCTATCTACCAACAGCTCATCGGCGCAAGCTTTCAAGCAACCTACATTGGAATGAAGCAGATGCCTCAGACTGGGAACTTTAGACCAGTCCTTGAGGTGAATCCTTCAGATGCGGCATTGCCAATAATGAAAGCAGTTTCAAACGCTGTGCTGGAAAAATACGGTCAAACGGTTTGGAAAGGAATCACTCGGCCAGAGGATGGATCATATACTGATTATTGGCTTTGGACTGATCCCGGGAAGGAATAAACCAACATTCATTAGAGGTTGGGTCCACGTATATTTTTAAAATTCGTAATTGTGCTCCCTTTAAGTGTCGCGAAGGGACATTGTTTTCATTTGGAGTGAACATTATGGCTGTTATCATGTTTCCATCTCCATGTCATGACTTTTTAACCGCCTCCAGCTCATGACGCCTTGAAAATGACTGAACTTTTTCCAGATCAGTAAACTGAAATCCGGTTGAAATTCGTGTCCTGCAGTGGATAAAAACATGCTTACTGATATTCCGACTGTACGAAGAACTCAAAATCTACCCTGCGGTCAAGTTAGACAAGTGTCTGATTCCTTTTCTTTAAAGTAAGTTAAAGTGCTACTGTGACGAAATTTGAATCTTCCCTATCGAAGCCATTTTGGCACATAAACACGTAGTCTGTACGAGAAGAAGAATGCTGTTTACCATTTTCAAATATCTCTTTTTGTTATGGAGATATTCAAGTTTTTTTAATATGCAAATTAGCCAAGTGATGACGTCATAAACCCTACCAAATTTTGATCAAGTATGATGGAGAAAGATATCTCAGCCAATTTGTATCAGAAATACTTGGTTCTTTGCACTAAGATTCTAGTAAATGTGTTCCACAATATGAGCATACCATTTTTGTTACCATGGCAACATACTGGGTTCCAGACCTCCCTGATATTAAAAGCTTTGCAGACCACCTTTGGCGTTCTGTTTTGATATTTGCCAATGGTGCCTCATCTGCATGATCCTGCCAGCATATAAAGATGTTAGGTTGAGTTTGTGGCCTTGGTTAATGTATTTCTAGCCTGAGATCACCAAAATATTGAAATCAGGTTGGAGGGGACTGGAAAAGAGTGAGTTGCCATGGGTACCAATTTCTTTACAGTCGTAGGTGTGTTGCCTTCAGAACTATCAGCTCACCAAGTTTCAATGGTCTCTGTTGCAAATTGACCGAGATAGCTCTATTTATATTCTTGATGTTCTACTGGGTTGGGTGAATGACGTCATTAGCCTTCTCATTTGCATATTTAACACATTTTTCAAACTTAAATATCTCTGGAACCAATGCAGATATTTCCAAACGGTAAACAACGTTTTTAATGTTTCATGGTACTCTATGTGATAAACCAAAAAACTCAAGGGATAAAAATTTGATCACAGTAGCACTTTAAGGATCTCGCCTCCGTTCAGTTCGACGTATTCTATACCTCAAGCTCGTACCGCGCAGCAAGAGTGGACTTTTCTTAGCTATATATACTGATTTCAGCTTTTCCTTAAAGTAAGCTAACCTACACTGCTCTAATAAGTTGAGTGTAAGCAAAACGTATGGCTAGGAACCCGGAAAGACAAGAGAGCTCTGTCGCCGACACAGTGTTGGCATCTTCAGTGTGTTCCCATAGAATTTAGTTGACGAAGATAAACTGAATTACCTCAGGAGCTCTTTAACTTTCCAGAAAGCTCCCGCACGCCTATCAGTATTTTGAATTTTCCATTAAAAGACCCCATAAACATATACATTTCTTTTTCATTATTCTTGTTTTAATAATTCTTGTTTTAACTTAGAAGCAAAGGAACTCGACCATTTTATATCTCTAAGAAATAGATTGATGCAATATAGTGGGCGACTCTCATGCAAGGACATTTTAGAATACGTCGATTTTATACATTAGCTTAATTTCAAATTTATGGTGTTTTCGAGGCTCGCTATTCAAAGACAACGCAAGTCCGTTATTTGAAGCAACTTCCACAGAAAACCTTCCAGGCAAATTTCATCAGTTTTATTTCATTGTTTGGTTTACTCTGCAACGTTCTGAAGGTTTATTGAGAAAAATATTGGATTCTGGATTTTCACTTATTCTGTTATGGTTATTTAGGCATGTTTTGTTGCTTCTCCGAAGGTAAAACTCTTTCCCGGAAAACTACTACAGGAGAGAGATTCTAAAAGCTGACGTTTCGAGCGTTAGCCCTTCGTCAGAGCGAATCCGCTCTGACGAAGGGCTAACGCTCGAAACGTCAGCTTTTAGAATCTCTGTACGGTGGTCAATTTACATTATCAACTCCGTTGATAAACCAAATTTTTGTATAAAACTTCCCCACCGACGCAGCACCACAGTTTCTTTAGAAACTACCCCTTCATACTACAGGAGAGGTTACACAGAGGCGACTTTATTACAATAAACCACTTGGATGATGGCGTCCTTTTACTTCCAAGATCTAGACAGGAGAGCATTGTTACTAAAAATGACACTGCTATCTTATTTCGATTGGCCAACTCTCCTGGGAATAAAATGACAATTTGTAAAATTTTCCTTACCCTAGAAGCGATTCAACGCATACATCAAATCTGGTCTTGGTTGTAAAAACGCACCACGTAAATGCATGGCCTAGTACGTACACGTCATGTAAGTCCAGTCAATAGCAATAAAAATGGTGGCGCATTCTCTATAGCGAATGTAGAGTGAATTTAGTTGTCAGTTGTGCAAATTCCCGATACAATTCAACCCATTCACGACCTCTAAATTGCATTCTCTACAGCTACAGACTCATTCATGTATATTATTCACATCG
>NW_027179690.1:207500-210000 GCF_036669935.1 Montipora foliosa | reverse complement strand
AGACCGAGACGAGGCCGCAGAACGGAGATCACCGAAGGAAAAGGGACATATATTTGCTCCCAAGGCTTCGATCGCCTCGAAATTCCTGACGACACCTCCGCTACCCATTCTTCTTCTTCATTTGAGGCGTTTGTACCCTGAGAGGGAATTAAGGGCCGCCAAACTCTGCAAATATTTGCTTCGCGAGCCGTCGGATGAGGCTTTATTTACAAGCCGCGTTACCGAAACCGTTGGAAGATCGCTTAGCGAACAGGTTTAAGACCTGGTTCAGACGTCGTGCTTCTGCCGTGCCGAACTCAAATGAAATTGTCATTTCGATTTAAGCACGGCAGTAGCACGCCGTTTGAAATTAAGCGCGGCATGGCTGATTTAGGAAAGGTTACGTTTATACAAACGTTGGCCGTGTAGCACTTATATCTTAAGCAGAGTTAACGGAATAGAGTGTAATGTGAAGTGCCAGAATTCTATCCCACATGAACCATGTGAGCGTTAGCCCTACTGATGGAAATGGGCCCACACAAGGACAGAGAAAAACTCTGACCAGGGTGGGAATTGAACCCACGACCTTCGGGTAAGATCTCCGCCGCTCTACCGACTGAGCTACAAGGTCAGACGGGAGCAGGCCGTGGGAACTGAAGATGTTAAAGTCAATTCCCACCCTGGTCAGAGTTTTTCTCTGTCCTTGTGTGGGCCCATTTCCATCAGTAGGGCTAACGCTCACTTGGTTCATATGGGATAGAATTCTGGCACTTCACATTACACTCTATTCAGTTAATTATGGCTGACTTAGGTTCGGCACGACTACTTAGCACGGCAGGACTTGCCGTGCCGCACGGCAATAGCACGACTTGGTTTCAAACGGCGTGCTATCGTTGCGCCGAACTCAATTCATAAATTGATTTAATGTATTTTGCATTATTTGCATACTATTACGCTGGCTGGATGGTTTGTTTTGTCTTTTGAATTTGGCGCAACTGTATTAGGATCGACGTTTGAAACCGCTGCCGTGCCATCGTCGTGCCACTGCCAAGCCAAATTCATTAGAGTTCGACACGGCAGTAGCACGACGTTTGGAACAGGCCTAAGACTCACAGATTGGTCACCGTTGTGCTCACTGACCAATCGCAGGTCGCTAAAACCACCTAAATCGCTCTTAATCGACCCAGAAACCCTACCAGAGACAAAGAAAAAAAAAGACTGAAGCAAGGTAAGCAATTTTTACATGTAATTTTAAATCGTAATTCTTTTTTTAATTTTGAAAAAAACCGTTTTCCCCATGTAAATGCTCATATTTCTACCTGTGGTCCTAAGAACTTCTTAGGGTTAGTTCAAGTTGAACTTGAATTTTGCATTTTACTCTTTTGTGCTTATCTAGAAGTGTGCACAAGTGCTTGACTAACTGGGGGGTCATGCAAAATCAAGTCAAATCAAAATATTTGGCGGATCAAATCAAAATGTGAAGGTTTTAGACGTGGTAGGAAACCCCAGTACCCGGAGAAAAATCTCTCGGAGCAGAGTAGAGAACCCGAACAAACTCAACCCACATATGACACGAAGTCTGGGAATCGAATCGAACCCGGGCAACATTAGAGAGAGGCGAGTGCTTTCACCACCGCGCCATACTTGCTCCAGAAACCTTGATCAGTGCGAAGGAAGCAAGGCCATGTCTGTGGGACACTTTTAGGCGCCTTAATCATTATGGCTGTTTGGAGATGTCTGGTTCAATAGCGTTTAAAATTCCTGCAAATTGATCCGAGCTCATTATCAGCATCTCCTAAGCGAGGATGTATCTTGCAAAGAACATACCCTTTTCTACACGTTCTCTTAACCATCCTTTGGCGTTTCCTCTTTTGGATACGTTCTTTACGTCCTCAAAGAACTCCAGTAGCATAACCCTACGCCATATTTTCAAATTTTGCACAAACTTGAACTTGAATTCTTCAAGCAATGTTGGATAGTGTTTTGCCACTACCTCAACATTTACATCCAACAATGTTGCATGTGGGATCCAACTTTGTTCGATAGTTTGGCCAGGGCTTAAAACTTTCCAAATAACTTTTATTAAGGCTTATTTGGGGCAATAATTAGAGTTAAATGTGGTTTTCAGCCTCGTTTACATGTCCAGAAATAAGGTCATTTTTTCACGGTCAGATTTTGTGGTTACAAACTCAAAATCAGGCTTGGTAAACATTTTTTTTCGTGTTCAGCACATAATTTTCAGTTAGAAAAAAGTATTTACCAACTTTTCCTCGAGTTTGCCGACAGAAGTTTTATTAGCGGCTTTTCACCAAAAATGTCCCAGTCGCTGACTCTGAAATGGCTTGTTTTCTTTTACCATTCTCTCGCCGAGGGTGTGCTTGTATTCTTTTATAAGTCATGCGATTCAAGAAAATTCACTGCCAAACTGGTGAATTCCAAATAAATTTCACTTCGTGATTCATGCGATGTGGGTTTTTCGCGAGAAATTTACCGTGGAATTTACTAGGTAAGCAATGAATTT
>NW_027179690.1:200000-202500 GCF_036669935.1 Montipora foliosa | reverse complement strand
ACATTTGCTGATGAACATGTATATGAAAAATTGAACTTCTCTTGATTTGCATTAACTCTACCTGTTGAATGAAACATTGACTTGTTAGTTTCTGTTTGTTAGCTTATTTATACACACTACTTTTAATCAAGAAACTGAAGGGAAATGGCACTGTGCCATCCATCTAATATCTAGTGGACTTACCATAAATTGGTGGAGAAGCCACTTCTCGGACAACCTCCTCACCCAGTTTGAACTTTGGGTATGTCACTCTATAATATTTCTCTCCCTTCTTAGATAGCTGTGTGTCCCTTTTCACGTTCTCGTTAAAATGAAGGCTTGCAAGGATATGCCTAAAAATAAAGGACAATAAGTAAAAATTCAAATGCAAAGATATTGGAGCTGCAATGTTGAGTTATCAAGAATATTATTGGATAACGTAGTGCTTGAATAAATTGCATGAGAGATAAATGAAGAAACTTCATGCTCCATACCATTACCTGCAAAAAAGTTCCACACCAAGAGAACCCAATCATCTTTGGGTGCCAGTGGTTAAGGGTTGCATGGAAACCCTCCAAGCAGCTGGTTTGGGCATCTGGGGACAGCTTTTTTATATCCCCTAACAGGAGTTTACTGGTGAGTATGCTTTTAAGTTTATCATATGCAGCCGTACCTGAAAAAAAAATAACCATGACAAAACTTGGTGAAATGAATGGCAAATGTAATGAGTCAGGCAGACACAAATCCAAATATTAGCTAATGGTGTACAGAAACTCTGAAAACTGGGTTCCTTTTTGTTTTGGACCCTTTTTGTGATGAAACAATGACAAAAACAGTTAGCCACAACTTTATTGTAAGAATTATTTCTGGTAATCAAGGATATGTGGTACAGTGCGATATTAAATTATTATTATTATTATTATTATTATTATTATTATTATTATTATTATTATTATAACACGTTAAACAGTTCTTCCCAGCTGTCAGCTCAATTCTGGTTCGATGAAAATCACTCCTGAAATCCTCACCAATTTTTATCCACTTCCGTGGTTGAAGCTCCTCATGACAGCACTCCTTGTACAGAGGGTCGGGGTGGTCTGTGTGTCTGTTTGCGACATGTCGCATAAATGAATGCCATTTTGCGAGGATCAAGTTACCAAAACCTACACAAGAAAAACAACGAAAATACTAATGTGAACTCAAAAACTAAGGCATTGATCCCCTCACATCAAGTTTTAAATGAAACTATCTCAAGCAAAAAGCTTAAATGAAAAAGTCTCAAAACCATAAATCATTGTATCATTATAATATTCACATAGTCATAATGCAAAGCCCATTTTCATTGTAATTACTCTAAAACAGTGTGGACCTTTGTGTCAGCATATAAGGTTGACTTATTCAGGAAGTACACAAAACCTGGTTTGGTGGATGTGGCACTCCAATACAAATGACGACGGATCCCTTTCATCCACTGACTGATAACCTCACAGCCTTTTTCTTTACTTGCTGAAAGAAGCTTCTTGGTAATAGACCGTGCCACATGCCAAATATCGTAATAATGTGTGGTTTTCCTGCAGGTCTCCCTAATCCATTTGGCAATTCCCCTGTGACGGTCTGAGATAAATACACTGATAGACAATCCCAGCTGTTCTAAGAAGCAAAAGCATCTCTTGGCTCCCTCCAATACAGTTTGCTGGCTTCCACTAGTTTCATTAGACTATAGCAAAAATGATACCAGATTTAATGAGAATATTCTATATTTATTCCACAATAATTATTATTGGCCCTTGAGAAGGAATTGGTGATGTGCATTGAAGAGTATTTGTGCATAAAAAGTAGAATTTGCATGAAAGAAATCCGAAAATTGTTAACAAATCAAAGATGAACAAAACATTGGGAAAAAAAGGCACATTTCAAAGTAAAAAAATGTGATGATGATGTGGACTACATCTACCAACAGGATAATTCCAAGTACATTGTATAGTCTTTACCAGACCTCATACCTGAACAATTTCAAAATGTACAACTTTCATTAATGTTGTGCACAGCATTGTGTAAACACCAAATTTTGCAGAATGGCCCATGGAATCAAATCGACCATCACCAGACCAGACAACATCCTTCATGTTTTTCAAGGTACTGATGAGGCCAGCTCTGTATTCCTCCCAATGGTAGATGACAGTTGGGAAAATAAAAGTGCGCTGATGAGCAAAGAATGTTCTTGAAGAGTAGGCACACAGTCCCAAGTGGCGGAAGACTAGCAAAACTTTGCTTATGGAGGCACCTGCCATAAGCACAGCAAAGCTCAAAAGCATGTTGCCAGCAGGGTATTTGCCTTGGGGCATGAAGCTTTGGGAATTCCACACATATCCCTTGCATTTTCGGCAGTGCTGTTTGACAGTCACCATTGTACCATTTTGTTTCATTTCAACTTCTGGCTTGTCTGCCTTGCAGTTGAAACAGAACAAAATGAAAATTTTCATCAGCATCTCATGAAACACTATAAATTTTGGCTGGTTAT
>NW_027179690.1:187500-195000 GCF_036669935.1 Montipora foliosa | reverse complement strand
GTGGGGTAGGAGCATGGCCAACATCAACAGATGGGTGGATGGAGATGGCAAGCTAACAATAAAGTTCTTAATTTATTATTTACAATTTAATTGACTTTTACTGCTAACAATACTTATTATACAGTCTTTTGATATGATTTATTTCAAAAAAGCACAATGGATTAAAGTTAGGTTTTCAACTACTTGTTCAAAGCACGATCCAGGTAATCCAGGGGTAGGGTTAATTCGTTTCTTAGTTTTTAGACTTGATTTTGGACTAAAACTTAACATTCCTGACAACCCACTGATATGATACGAAATATAATATGGCACAAAGGGCTATTCGTAGTTAACTTTCAGTTTTGGCCACTTTGAGAGGACAACGTCTACAAAACATTTCGAATTTTCAATCCATTTACATCCTCTCCATCCTTGGCTGCAAACAACAAAGAATAGCTTCAGTGCACTTCAGTGGTTATTGGTAACAAAAATGCAGCATTATTTTTCGGTCTTCAGTGATGCAAAGACGTCTTTCAGTGTTATGAATTTTGACTAAAATAGCTTGACACTTCCATTTAAAATACAGTGCGTTAAAGAACTATCAATTGTCGATTAGCATTAATTAGACTGCGAGAAGTCACTTTCTGGATAACCAAGAGCACAAGCCATCAACGAGATAAAGAGATTATATCGAGGAGAATAAACGAGAATAAACAAGAATGCCCGCCACCTGCCGCTATGCAACCCCACCCCCCCCCCCCCCTACCCAAACCTTTTTTTCTTCTCATTTCAGATTTTTCGCTTGACTGCCGAGAAAGGGACTGCTGGCAGTCTAAGTGTTAACTTAATTAATCGGCTTTAGAAAAACCAGGCCCAGCAGTAGAATAAGTATAAAGGATATAGAGCAGTTTCCAATCAAGCAACGTTTTCTTTGGTTTTGCATTGCTTCGCAGACTGATTGGCAACCAACGCTCGCGCCACTTTCTAAACCAACGAGAAACAAAACCGAAACCAACCGTGAGTAGCACACGCTCATTTTCCCGCTCTTCGCGTCGGCTAAGTGTAATTGCTCCAAATGTCGATTGGTTCGGTGCAATGTTTCGGTCTGTTTGATCGCAACTCGCAAAATATCCGCGCGTATTATATGTTAAACCATCGCATACGATGTATTTTTTCGAGGGTTTAACATATAATACTAGCGGACATTTTGCTCATTGCTCGTAAGTACTACGCAACTCGCAAAATATCCGCGCGTATTATATGTTAAACCATCAAATATGATGTATGTACTCTCCTGTTGTGAAAATACTAGCAGACTGATATCGTTTAATCCAAAGAGTATAGAGACATTTAACACAATATTTTAAAATGAAGACTTTCAGCTTTCTTGATTGATTGATTTTTTTGATTGATTGAAGCAGTTGCATTTTACCGACCGTAATTATTGACAAAAAACGAACTAGGGTCACCAGATTTTGCACCCCGATCTTCATTTCGAAATTTCCACCATTCAGAGTGAGGGTGAAAACATCCTAGTTAATCTGGACGCTAATAAGGCAACTAATGTTGATGGCATCCCTGCAATAATTCTGAAATCATGTGCCCGAGAATTATCGATGCCCTTGTCTAGGGGTGGGGCATTTGACTGTCTGTAGGTGCCCGGGGGTGGGAAGTTTGGCGCTAGCTTCCATCAAATGTCAAATGCCACTAGGGAATATAGGAAAGTAATAGTTTTAAATGTATAGTCCGAGTTATGTTCATTTGTTAACACTTCCATAAGAGTAATTTGAATGATATCACATGGTACGAAAAAGCATGTGCATGGACCATCACATCCATCAGCTGTTCACTGTGAATGCAATGAAAAAAAAGTTACTCCAATGAATAATCCATATTTCATGAAAAAAAAACTCACTTAGAAAGACAACCAACACACAATAAAACAAACTCTACCTTGCTCTCGTTCTGTGTGATGTTCGCGGTTTATAATTCTTTAATTCTGTTCGTTGCTACTGTTTGGGTGCGAGCGTGGGGGTCTGGGACGAGAATGCTCGCACACACGCTCGGTAACAGTTTCCTGAAGCACGGGTACGGGTTTCCGAGCACGGGTACTGCAATTCGAGTACGAGTTAAACGGTGTGAAACAAATTAAAATCAAATCGAGCGCGACTTGTCATAAGCTTGATAAGAGTCGACGGAAATCGAGCTCGAGTCGCGTTCGTGCTCGAGTAGTGATTCGTAGTCGATTTTTTGTATTCGTACTCGGTTGCTCAGGAACTAATACTGATCCGTCATCTTCTCGATCCAGCTCTCTCAAGATTTTAAAGTTAGAAACGGCGGACCATTAATAGGAAAGTACCAGTTAAAATAAACAGGTGTCTTTTTGAAATGAAGGCGTAAAACTTGGGTCACTTACTGTCTCGTTAACATAGATTTGCAGTCCAAAGGAAAAATATAATTGATTTTTAGGTCATAGTATCAATTAAACTAAAATTCATTTGCCAAGTAGTGGCCCAGCAGGATAGAGTGACAAGGTCTTGTTGGAATAAACTGACATCATGAACACTTGAGATTTCGGAATAAAAGCATCAGCAGCATTATTTTAGAGTTTAAGTTATCGACAATATCATTGATGTAGATTAAGAACAAGAGGGGACCAGTCCTGGGATTGTGCGCTGAGGGACACCAGAGGTAACACTGGTCCAAGAAGACTTTGCATCAGAAACCTAAACACACTGAGTGCGGTCCAAAAGGAAGTTCTCAATCCAAAAAAGACATTACCAGTGATCCCATAGTAATTAAGCCTCTGGTGGGGAAATGAGGCAATCACTGATATATCAAGAAAACGTGACATCGAAGTGTAGGGAACAATACTCGCGTTGCACCCGTGGCGGATTTGTCATATTATTCGTTTAATCTTTCTTTTCTCGTTTAGTCTTTTCAAGGTTCAGGCCTGACCTTTATCGCCTTTACGGAAGCCATACTCAAGCTACCATTAGCGCCGGTCTGGTCAGTGCTGTTCTTTTGCATGCTCCTGTCGCTCGGATTTGGCAGCATGTTTGGTATACTGGAGGGAGTGCTTAATTCCTTACATGATCAGAAGCTGGTTCCACTACGAAAGGAAATCCTAACAGGTAAGTTGAGGCTTAGACAGTGGCCTGAGTATAAGTGTACGCGTGTTTATGGGATAGAGTATCACCGGTGCAGAGTTAAGGCGTACGTCACTCAAGTCATCTCCTCTCATTGCGTTTGATTTATTGCATTGTACCGTGATTCGTTTGAACATCTCTCCGCCTTCCATTAGCAGAGATACGTATAATTCACGGCAGACATAACAGCGTCATTCGTCCAAAATCTTTCTATATTATTGGGTGAGTGACTGCGAACACGTCCCATTTATCGCGAAATAGGTTGTTGTCGCTCGTTACACAAACGATGTTTTTTCCCGTATTTTCGTAATGAGTTTGTTTACTGGAATTTTACAAGGAATTTTGTCCGTCATTGAAAGCATCTTTCATTTTCTACACGGGCAGATGTGGCGTCGGTTTGCTCAATTCCAAGATAAAGGTCATCCAGTTGGAGCACTGTCTCTTGTTAGTATCCTTGAGGAGTTTTCGCGTCTAGTCATGTTAAAAAACGCTGTAACCTTTTTCACTGTCGGATAAAACAGGCGACGAAGGCTGTTACCAGCACAGCCGAAACATCAATTTCAATTTCACGCGTTTTAGTCGAAAAAAGTTACAGTGTTTTTTAACTGTTTCTCGTTGTTAATTTCAGTCGATCTCCTCAGACTTAATCTTTCTTCCATGCAGGTCTGACATGTTTCCTGTGTATGGCCGTCGGCCTTTTATTCTGTCAGACATCCGGAGAATACTGGCTGCAGATGTTTGACAGCTTTTCAGCAACTCTTCCACTACTGGTCATCTGTTTCTTTGAACTTATCGGAGTATCATGGGTGTACGGCGCTAATAGGTGTGATACTGGCATAAATTAATATAGAATACTAGGATAATAACAAAAATATTACTTACTATTATAATCATGATTATTATTATCATCATCATCATCATCATTATTATGATTAATATTATTATTATTATTGCTATGTAACACCACAGGCCTTGCCTGGTCAATTGTTTCCCTTGAGAGCGAATAACAAGTTCCTAAAGTTCCCAAGGGAGTCCTCTCCTGATTCCCTAAAGGGACAAAACGTTTCTTAGAAGTATAGCCGTTCCCAACAGAGCAGTTTTCTGGATCACTTCAAGTCTGATGGTGGTGCCAAGTTTTTCGATGTGTTTGTCAAACTTATCAGATACAACCCCTAATGCTCCCTGCCGATCACAACTGGCTCTACAGTCACTTTCTTCAGCTTCCATAACTTTCTTATTTCTTCCCTAAGAAGTTGGTTCTTCTCTATTTTCTCCAGTTCTTTGTCTTTTACTCGCGCATCCCCTAGAATGGCGACGTCAATGATCATGGCCTCCTTTGCTTGCTTAAAAATTAACAAAGACAATGTCCGGTCCTCGAGCCTCAACTATCCTGTCACACTGTACATTGAAATCCCACAGAACTTTGAAAGCTTCGTTTTCTAAAACTCGCTCTGGGGTGTGTTTGTACCACTTATCGGTCTGCTCAAGTTCTGCCTTTCCACACAGTTGCCAATGCACATACCGTGCAACATTGTCGTGACGCCTCTTGTATTCACGTTGTGCCAACTTGCTGCACTCGCTTGTTAGATGGTTTACACTTTCTCCTTTCTCTCCACACATCCTACACATAGGAGATTCTACATTCTTGTCTATGTGCTACTTGATATAATTAGTTCTTAAAGCTTGCTCTTGGGCACTGCAGATCAATGCTTCCGCACACCCTTTGAGGTCTCCCTTCTGCATCCACCGCCATGTTTTCTCCCAGTCCACTCCCGTCAAGTCTCTAACATACTGCCCACGCATTTGCTTCCCTTTCCATTTGTTTTCTGTTTCCTGCTTTGCACTCTTCTTATACTCTGTTGGTTCTTTTACCTCATCCGTCTTCACTGTTCCTCTCTCTCCCACTTTCCTTAACAACAACTGTTTTCTTGCCCCCGGACACAAGCTTCGCAACTAAAAAGTCCTCTGCCCCCTCTCTTCCTTGGTACATATATCCTTGCAGTGTCGCTCCTTGGGTGTAGCTCCTTATTCATTGTCATCACTTTCCTGGTCTTTCTATCCACGCTTTGCAGTTCTTCTTTCGTCCATCCAATCACACCTCCTCCAAATCGTAGCAAGGATACCGCCCATGTGTTTACTGCTTTGATTTTGTTTCTAGTATTCAATTTGGATTTATCATTATTATTATTATTATTATAAATCCAATTATTATTATTATTATTATTATTATTATTATTAGTAGTAGTAGTAGTAGTAGTAGTAGTAGTAGTAGTAGTAATATGGCAGATTCTATTTACTTTTGTGCATATCATTATTCCATCAACCAGCGGATTTTAAATCTTATCTAGTTAATTACATCAATTTACATTCCTTTTTTTCCTCTTAAACAAATTTGTAGAACTTCTTAACGATATTTACATTCTGTGTCAAAATCCATTTCTGGCAGCGTTCGATCCAGGTGATCTGGTGACGTAATTCGGAGGACTGGGGAGAAAAATTTTAACGCTGTATCCCACAACCGCGCGCGGCCTCATTTTCAAATTCAACATGGCAGAGGCGAGGTTAGGTCTCTTCGGGTCTACTTAAATGTTCATTCAGTAACAGGAAATGTGGTAGACACGTAATGATCTGTTGAGTTTTGGCGATGGCAATACTGCAGGGAGTTTGGAAACAACACCTAAGGCCGCACGCGGTTGTGGGATACGGCGTTAAAATTTTTCTCCCCAGTCCTCCGAATTACGTCACCAGATCACTTGGATGAGGTAACTCAGTTCCTTGTCAGTGTTAGTAATTGATCTTAAGTCATTTCTCAATTGTTCATGGTGTCCTCCAAGGAAATCAAAAAACAATATTGATTTGATATACGCTTGTACTTTTGTACTCTCTTTTAATGCCTGCGCGGAGTTCTATGTATTTTAGTTTTTTTTTCTTTGAATCGATCCGCAATTTTGTCTACTTGGCAGACTGTGTCTTCAAATAGAGTCCAGATGTTGGTTTCTTTATCACGTACAATCGCGTCAGGCTTATTAGCTCCATTTACCGGTAGCTTCTCAAGGATAAAGGGCACATTCCAATATATCTTTGCCTTCTCATTTTCAAGCACTGCGTGCGGTATGCTCTGTTGGTACCATGGCTTTCCATGATCACTTTCCTGGAAACTGTACTTATCCAGTAAGCAGTGGTATTTCTGGGCGATCTTTGAGCAGGCACTTAGCACATGTGTTGTTGATTCTGTAGCAGCGTGCAAGGCACATTCTACAATTGGTATCTGTGATGGTCATCTGTGCTTTGCTTTGCTTTGTAGTGCCTGTATCGTCAAAGTTACAGATAATGTTGTATCTGCTGCGTATTTGGTTGCTTGTTTAAATATTGACCTTCTTCCTTGAGTGATTCTATTCATCTCAAGTGTTCTTCCATACTTATTCTCTTCTCTTGTTGTTGTTGTTATTATTATTATTATTATCATTATATTATTATTATATATTATTATATATTATTATTATTATTATTATTATTATTATTATTATTATTATTATTATTATTAGAGGGTCTCAATGTGGTTAACCGTGTGTCGTGAAAAAGGGAAAAAATTAACCGTGTTTCGTGAATTATTTTATCCAGATAACCGTGTTGCTTGTAGCCTTTCCTAAGCTCTGAAAAATTATTTGATGTAAAAATTAAGCGTGCACCGTGAAATCGCGAAATTTTAAACGTGTACCGTGTTTCTACACCCCCATTGAGACCCTCTTATTATTATTATTATTATTATTATTATTATTATTATTATTATTATTATTATTATTATGCAGTATGTAGTACGTAAGTATGCTTACAAGTATAAGTAGGAAAAGGCACTATTGTGTAACAATCCCTACTGTTATACCTATTCACAAACCAATTGGTAATAACTAACGAACCAACATTTGAGAAAGGAACAAGAGTTTATATTCCTTAATAACTCGTCGAAACCTTGAATGACCTTGCTATGTTTAGGGTGTACGATAAAACTGCCTTCTGCATATTAGACAAAACCTGGTTCCCTCTATCCAAACCTAAAAACTTCCTAACTTTCTCCGCCGTCTCCATAGAGTAGCCTCCTAGTATCACATTAAACTGTGTGATAGTGTGGCCAGGGAACTGTTGGCGCATCTCCCATCTCAACGGCGCATACTTGTCAGTTTTCTCCTGTTCCTTCTGTTCTCTGTTGGAAACCCAAGGGCAGCTCATCTCAATAAGGATCACCTTCTTCTCCCTTCTGTCCACAATTCTCGCATCAATTCTGTTAGCCCTGACTTCCGTATTTTCAGCAAATACTGGGACATCCCAGTACGCGCACGCTCGGTCATTCTTGTACTCGGGTTTAGGTGAGACT
>NW_027179690.1:182500-185000 GCF_036669935.1 Montipora foliosa | reverse complement strand
AGGGAATCAAATGATCCAATGGTGACCCATTGGAAAAACACATACTAAGTTACACTTACCTTTTTGTAGCTGACTCAGAAAATATCAGTGATACAAAGTGTACGTTGAGCAATGCAATGCCAAATTGAAGACCGCTCTTGACACAACCTAACTATTGCTAGCGCTTGCCTTTTGAGTTTGCGTTACGTTCAAACCATGCGATCCTCAGCTTCTTCACAAGAATTATATAACCACATTTAGGTAATGTGCACTTGAATATGGTATCACTGGTCAATTTCTTAAAAAAATCATTGAACGTATCGAAAGATTCTAAAAAAAGCTAAACAAAATCTGTAATATTTTCTTGTTTCAGGGCGATGTAAAGAGCGTTAAGTATCCCAGATGGTGCTACTACATTATCACTTTTCTGATCTGCGCGTCTTGCATATGCATACCGGCGGTTTTCCTATTGAGACTGTTCCAGCGAATGCATAAGAGAAGAAAAAGGAATTCAGAGGCTGTACGCAATTTGCTTCAATCTGCCAGGAAATCACAGAGGAGAAAATGAAGAACTTTTAGTCGTTAAAACAGAAAGAATATGATTTATTGACAGCCATGTAGTGTATCACCAATGTCACATTTCTCATTCGTGGACTAGCGGGGAAAAACGGCCAAGACAGAAAGAATAAAATATTCGGAGATTTTTGACATAAAGAAAATTTTGATGAGTTATTAATATGATTTAAAAGCCGCCCCTTGGGCAATCAATCCCAATAAATCAATGCGTGAGGCTGTGAGCTCCAATAAAGGCCTAATAGTGAAAGTTATCTGTAATCAGACCTAGCAGTTTTTCATAGAGATACTATATTCGATGTGGAGGTGAATATGAGCAGGTGCTAACAGGTCTAAAGATTCATGCCATTTACTCTGACCTTTGGGGTCCTAGAGCTAGGGGGCAATTAATGTCTAATTACCCTTTGTCTTGTCTTGCTCATATCGTTATGACAAGGAGTAAGTCACCAGCAGCGAACAACTGGTTCTTTACTTTGATTGATCGTTTTCAAATTCACGTCTTCACTGTTTTCTTTTCTTGTTTGATTTATTGCGTTCGACCAAGGAGAACCCATACTAATCATGTCGTTTGCCGAGATTAGTCATGGGGGTCATCTAGTTCACATTTTAGCCGCCACATTGGGACCTGGAGCATTTCACCTCGATCTCAGGCGATTCCAAATTAAGGCGAGTAGCTCTTAGAATGTGCGCATGCGCAATTGGAAGCCCATATTCCATGTGCTCTTCGTTTTCATGTTCTACTCGCCTGTTTCAGTGGCCGACCAATTTCGATGTGATGCTTTTCTATCCCTTGACTTTGAACAGCAAAAAGCAAACAAAAAGTTGACGGAAGTGGCTATTTCTTTAGAATTCCTAATTGATGCTCTGTAGTCGAACTCACGTAACTGATCTGTGATTAGTTCTAGTTTATAGGTATTCTTCGATTGCCTCTGACGTCACGGCGGCCATGTTGGTGGAAAGAACAACAGCGAAAAAGTCTTTTGGGAATTTGACTGCATTATGCAAAACTTGAGTTACTTTTTGCTATTGTTTTGGCACCTACATGACGGTCTTATCATGTGAGTGCAATCAAAGAATAGGAATTTGTATGACCACGAGTCCCTTTCGTGACTTATCGGCTCGAGTGAGTGCGAGTCTTGAAAGTTTACGAGAGCTTTCCAAACATCTCGAGTGACAATGAATCACCAAATGCGCGAGAAAGTTCATACGATTTGTTATTTATTTTATAGTCAACAAAATTACTCAATCGCGGTGTTGAGTATATAATAAGTCACGCAAATGAAGACATGATGCGCTGATCTGGTTGATCGGGAAAGCTGTTCGAGTACAGATGGTCAATGGAGACAAAGCAACTCCCAACGGAGATGGGAGCTGAGAGTTCTTGGTATGACTTGGTGATTTCATATAGCGTTTGCACGGTATCTTTTTCTTCAAATTATTCTGTGGCCATTGGGGTCCATCAAAAAGTCATTTTGGCGTAGCTGACACCGAAAAAAAGCAACTGTCACCTGTTCCAGTCTGCTGCGAGACCGGAACAAGAAGTTGTTCCATGTTAACTTATCAAATGGCACGAAATCTCAAACCAGAATGAAATTCACTCACTTTTCCACCACGAAAGGGAACTGGGGTCAGGGCGAAGGAGTGTCAGAGTAGGAGCGAAGAGCTCTTATCCTTGGTTTGCGAAATCTTTTTTCTAAGTTTACTTATTTTGAGATTACTATTTTGTGCGTAAATTCAAACATAAATTTATGCACCTGCGACGGAGACATCTCACGTTGATTGGCTAATTATAAGTTGAAGAGACACGGACCAATTCTCGGTTTTGACCTGATGTCACGGCCGCCATGTTGGTGCCTCTATTATTATGCAAACTTTGTCTTTTGTTTTCGTTGAAAAACATGGCTGTTGATCACGTGAGTGAAAGCCAACAATACAAACAAGGAACCAT
>NW_027179690.1:175000-177500 GCF_036669935.1 Montipora foliosa | reverse complement strand
TATCGATTTTCAGTAATTTAATCACTTTAATCACCGAAACAAAAGAAAACGTTTGCATGATACCGGAGGATTAGTTTGTTTAGGGACACTAAGAGGCCGCTGTAACGTCACGTGAAAACACTCTTTTAGAAGTTTGCCTTGAGGCTTTCGCGTATATTCATAGTAAATAACACTGCCGGTAAAACGGATGAAATTAAAATTGAAATTGACATTTCGGCTGTACTGGTGAATATTGTAATTGTGCGAAGTGTGCGCCTGCACTGCTGAAACGTCAATTTCATTTTAACGCCTTTTTCCTGAAAAAAGTTGGTGATTTTTTAGTTTGATATATTAGGCTAGCCCATAAAGGTACCAGCCAAGACAAGTTTTATTTATGTCATTATGTGGCTCAAGTTATATTTGCATGTTGTATCAGAATTGAAAACAAAGTGTAAAAAATATGTACAAGATGATGTATTTTATTTGGAAACAAGTTTTATAATTCAAAATCAAGTTATAGCTATAAGAAACAAGTCCTATATATTTAGAAGAAGTTATATATTTTGAAGAATTCTTTTTGTCCACTTTGGCGTGTTATAGATTTTGAAGCCAGCATGTATTTATCAGCGGACAGTATACAAAGACCTGAAAAAGAAACTTGTGCAAATTTTCATTTAAGTTTATTGTTTATCGTCGCATCGGTGAATAAGCTCCTCTTTGCATAACGAACACTGACGTCACTTATTGTTTAGATGGGATGTGCCAATGCGTCAAAAATGGGTTCTTTAGTTCCAGTGGTTTCCACTTTTTAACAACAACGAGAAATTTTGAAAACAGGTTTTTTTCTTGTAAAGAACCCGCAAGAAAGTGAAATATTGTGGAATCCATTTATGCCAGGGAAATCTCTTACTTGAAAAGTGTAATGAAAGACAATCATAGGTTTAAGGTTCGAAACCATGAATGAAATATGCGCCACTCTTGCAGACTGAAATCATGAACAAGCCTTGAAATAAAATGTCCAGTGGGATTTGACAATCGTTTATAAAATAGGCGAGCATAACCTGAGTTAAAGAGTGGAAAAGAAAGAAGATTAAAATAGCACAGTCTTATCCAAAAAACGCCGTCTGCTCAGTAAAGCGGCCTTCACACGGCAAACTTAAGTTTGCAAACTCAAGTTTGAACGGCACAAAAACAGTCGTCAAACACGTTGGCAAACTGTTGGCCGGCGACAAATAGAACTTGTCTCTATTCTCGCCAATAGTTTGCCAACATGTTTGACAACTGTTGTTCTGTCTTTCGCACACACCAACTTGAGTTTGCCAACACGACGGTTTGCAAGCTTAAGTTTGCCGTGTGAAGGCCGCTTAAGTCACGTTTCAAACTTAGAAGGCCTATCAAAACATTTTATAGTTACAAGAATTCAAGTAAAATGCGTCCACTCCATATCAAGGGTAAACACATCGTTGCGTAAACAACTGGCTAAATTAAACCTGAAAGCGTATTTATGCTCAACGTTTTCTCCCTGTTTTAAAGATTCGTTTACTAAGCATCCTCACTTCCTGCGTGCACCTGTAAAGGTCGCTTTGTCGGCCCGACTTGAGCACGAATCGTACACACGTGTCAGTTTGCGGCTGATTCGTGAAAACGAAAAGTCTGTTCGTCGAGTCGGGCTACTTCAGTTACTTCCGGAGAAGCCGTTGAGTCAACCAGAATTTGAGAATGGGACATGCGTACAAAAAGGTGAAAATCAAAAGCACAAACGATTCGTGCTCGGGTAATGTCGGGCCGACAAATCGTCTGAAATCGTAGGGTGTATTTGAGCGACTTGAGCTGAAGCACGCGAAGTTTCTCAGCAACGAACCGGAACCAGAAGTGAGCGGTTTTTCTATTCAGTTTGTCTTGACACTATCACATTTATATTGTTAAGTATCTTTCAACAAGACGATGGGTTTAAACATTTGTGAGAGGCTACTGTCCTGGCATGCAAACTGTTCATTTCCGGTTTCCGTCCGTGAGTGAAACATTTACAATTTGCAGACCGTCGTGGCCCGCGTGACTTTCTTCGCCAGCGTGACGAATCTAAATAAGAATAATAATCACTTCAGATGATGAGATCTATTCTTGAAATAGCCTGCGAATACATCCGCAGCGGCTGTATTCGCAGGCTATTCTTCAAAACACCTGTTCTATTTGGCCTCTTGTCGGACCCAACACATTGGACCATCAATTTCTTTCACACCAATCAGTGTAAGAACATAGAATGTTAATTAACTCACGCGATTTTGCGGTGGAGACCTGGAAAATGAAGCAACCTTGTCCGATACTACAATTGTAATAAGTTTGCCTGGTTTAAAAATGAAACTTAGTATACTTTGCTGGATCAGGAAGACGGCCTCAAACATTCTTGAAAGTCTAGCTCAGCGCTTCAAATATCGAAGTCAAGCGTCAATCATTTATCCGCAGTTCATTTATGATCTATTTCATATATCATTTCATCGTTGAGTTTCATATGTATTTGACC
>NW_027179690.1:122500-170000 GCF_036669935.1 Montipora foliosa | reverse complement strand
TCCGAACTGGCTAACTGAAATAGCAGAATTGCACAAATCGCCCGGGAAATCTTATTTGGTCTAGACACCCGCGGCGATCATGTGATGGCGTAATCGCCGTCGGGAGACTAGTAATTTCCCGGCTGTTAAATTTTGCCGCCGGCTTAGAACGTGTCTATGACCCTTTTCTATTTCCGGTATTAGGCACAAAAGAATCAATAAAAAAGGGCAAAACTATTTTCGCGATTCAACTTGCAGTTTACATTTCTCAAAAATATATACAATGTAGATTTATTTATTTATTCGTTTTATATTCTGAAATTGCTGACCGTTTTCCGGAAAACGGTGGAAACCGGTATGGATCCGCGCCTGTGTATCATGTTTCCCAGTTGTTCCCAGGTTTGAGTTTTGTCAGGCAAAGAAGCCTTGATATTCTAATTTTATGCTCAAGGAAAGCAGAAGTCAAAGACAAGTGGGTTCAGAAAATAAAAACTCGGAATTTTTCTCGAGCACATCAGAGATACTGAGCGGAATAAAAGGTAGTTCTCAAGAAAACTGCCTCTCCTTTCCAGGTCGGATTTTGAGTGGGAAAGGCCAACTAGCTATAATTAATTTTAATATCCTAGAACTTGCCAACAAGTGGAAAATGTTTATAAATCGGACAAAATTATTCTTATCTCAAAGCGTTTATATAGGACTTGAAAAAAAGGACAGGGTTTTGTGCAATTATCTTCGACGAACACAACAAAGCAACCAGACTTCCTTCGTTTGTTTTTTAACCTTTGGAGACTCATAGAGAACCGTAATTCGGGGTCCGTAATTTTACGGAACGCTCTTTTTGAGTAGGTTTCACCAGGGCGCTTATACATAAATACATAGGGCGGAATAGGGCGGTGGAACTTGGTCCAATGTGTGATGCGGAGAAGAACTGGCACGAGCGCTCCTTCCGCGCTTCCGGTGCCAAAAATATCCTCTCGACGAACTGGAAATCAAATTTTCTTTCTTTATTTTTGGGCCACGAGTAGTGTATTTTTTAAAGGCCTTTTTGATATTTTTGATATTTTTGACCCAATACTATTTTGTCTGTTGGAATATCACTCAAGTATTTTCGTCGGAAGCTGCTTAAATTTGAGTGAAGTAAGACAGTGTCGAATGCAGGTATGTCTTGCTTTTCGTGACCAAGGCGTGTTCCGCTGCTTCTTTTAGGAGTACTCCACATTACTCCACTCTAAATTTTAGATATGTTTAAGATCGATAGCTTTTACATAACATAGTAAAAAACCAGCTGGATATATTTGGATATAGCAGCGTTTCAGAACTTCAAACTTGCTCACTTTAAATCGCTCGCGACGAATCGCCCGCCGCAGTCAATTTCACCGACAGTAAAAAACTATTTTCAAGATTTCACTCGCTTGGGAAAATCAGCAAACAACAAATACGGTTTAGTCAGGGCGCTTGTAAGTTCATCTTGATAATTTAAATAAAATACGAGTAAAGCTTGCTGTCAATACTCTGTCAGAAAAAGTTTGCAAATACGCGGCTTTGCATGAAAACAACACCACAGAAAAGACACAAGAATTTATGAAAATGTGAAATGCTTTGGAATGTCTTCAAAGATAACAGGTCACTGCAGTCAATAACAGATCAACGTGTTACCAACTTAAACCAAGTACTTAATTACTTCAAAGCCTGGAAAAAAGAGCTTCAACAAACATTCCACAGAAGGACAGATGTGTGAGAACACTTCACATAACATGGCAAACAATGTTTGATCTCGAGGTAATATATAGACTAGACTTAAAATGGATCACAGCAAAACAATGCAAACTGATAAGTTATTGTAAATACCATGTCCTTGCCCCGTTAGGTATGACCATGCAAAAAAGTCATACTATTCCATGGCAACTCCTTCATATTTTGTACCAACTGAGGACAAAGCAATGATTCCAGTTCCTTGCAGAATATCCTCCCGCGAGGAAAGCAATTTGTAGCCTGTCACTACTGCTACGTTTTAATTAAGACTCCCCATCCTCTCCCAAACCCCATATTGTGTTCTTTGCCTTTGTGCAGTTTGGACACAAACAAATAAGCTAACCGGTGGCTGATCAATATGATCACATTTTGTTCCACTGTGTGAAACATAAATAAAATCATTAAAAGAATAAGCCCTGGAACATACCTTAAACTATAACAATGACTGTATTGTTAGGCTTGACTAGCAAAACCGCAAAGAGAACTTAAAAATTATAGCATAACTATTTCACACTCAAGGATCACAGGCATCTATTCTTGGGGGTCTGAGGGCTTATTTAAAGAAGAGAAAAAAAATGTGTGGCTGATCAAGTCCTTTTACTCAATCAATTAAATATATTACATATCAATACAGTAACTTTCTGTGTCATATTGTTTTCAAGGTGTCAGTAAAAGGCCTTGATCTACTGAGTACATATTCCAGCACTCGGCAAGGTCCCTTTTTGACTTGTGGCTGTTTCTGCTTAGGTGGCCTCATACACCACAAGCCTTTTCGGACACATCACCACCAAGCCAGCCACTTCTGCTGAATAATTTTCAGGGTCAAATATTTGTTAATCCCTCCTACGTGATTCAGTTTTTCATACATGAACTATCTGGCTGTTTCTCTGATCAAAGTTTTTAATTTCACCCAGAGTTTGTTTCATTTTTTAACCTTATTTTGGGGTTGAGAGTTTGCTTGAGTTTGTAAATTTCTCCCCCTCATTCTACAGACAAACCCTAACTTTTGCCTATGAGTTTTCCTCAACTCACCATTTACACACAGTATTCCCATCAAACTACCTGCTAATTAGTGAATGTTTTAGTGGAGAGAAACCCCTTCTTGTAAGGAGGATTCTTCTATCAACAACAATTAAGAAAGCTACAAAGGTTGCTATGTTAACTGCTGCTTCATGTATTACTATTAAATAACTAATCTTAATTTAACTTGGACAGTTCATCTTAAATTTACCGTAATATGGTTCCTTCTTGGGGCACCAGACACAAATGGTAACATAATTATTGTTTAACCACTGTTTACAAGACATGATTATATTTTGGAGCGATATTGTTTCTTGTCGCCTGTTTCCATTATTTTACGTCATCTGTATTTCGTGCACAAAGTAGATTTTTTTCCCAGACATTCAGACTCCCCTCAGAGGGTAAACTTGTGATTCAAATGCTTAACCACTCTGCAAAATTCCAGTCTTATTGATTGAGTTATAGAGCCTATAATCCAAAAAAATACATTTATCACTCTTTTGTAAAGGTCATTCAAAAAATGAGGGCAATAGCATTTATGACTTTGTAAACTTTGTAATATCTTGTCTCATATTTCCAGTTTAAATTTTTTTTTTAGATTATGCAAATTAGACGATTTGCAATGTCACACTGTGTACACAATGTGGAAGGCAGGACTTTTATTTTCAGATAATTAATGGTAATAGGTAACAATAATTAGCTCTATTTTCAATTTTGTTTTGAAAATAGCATGTTACCATTTCTGCTTGTGAGAGCTAACCATAAATAGGCTTACCAAATTCTCTTGACATTAACTATATAACTCTTCATACTAACTAGTAAGCTACGATGGTATGTCATTTAGCCTGAGGTGCACTCTGGTCAGCCTGTGTTCAGTAAGCTCTCAATAATGACAATAAACACTTTACCCAAATCCTGTGCCAATAATTTCTCTGAACATGACTGATTTCTAAAGACATAATTAAACTTTGCACAACTATTGTACTCACAGTAAGGCACATAATTAGCTCAATTATCATTCAACTACAAAAAAATATTGTGGTAATCAGTGGCGGATCTAGACCTTGAGCTAAGGGTGGGGGGTTGCTTGCCCTGCCAGCTTTTCCTCCTGCGGTAAGGTAGTTTTGAGGTAAATGCAAGCATTGTGATTGGTTCTTTCTTTGTTAGGATTTTTCTATACTGACCATTTCTTTGAAAGCGGTCATAAGCTGTGTAATTTTTGTTTTTGAAAAGCCACAAATTCAAGAGACAACCATGGACCGAGTACCATATGATAAACTACTTTCTAACTAAGCTTGCCCAAGCCATACTGATGAATATTGCACCTTGGTCATTTTTGTATGGACCTCGCTGTGCTTAACTTTAGTTCCACAATGTTCAACCAATATTCCCCAGTATCGCCCTCCAGTTCGGTTAGTAAGAGCTTAATATTTCCAAGTTGTTACTTGTATTTTGACTTGCCTTTTGGGTACTTCAACACACAGCACGAGTCGTGAAAATACTCACCAGAATATAAACAAAATGTAAAAAAAAAAACCATGGCTTATAACCTTTTCCATGGAAATGGCTTGTATAGCAAAGTCCTGAACAAGAAAGCACTAATCAAAACACTTGGATTTACCTAAAGGCCATAGGTTATAGGAGAGAACCAATCAAAAACAGAGGGAAAATGTTTGTTACATCAACATCAGCTATGTGTCTGGAACATCTGAAGAATTTTTTTCCTCGTTCAAATCAAAAAAGTCGTCTGTGATGTCCTGTAAAAACAATTCTTCCAATTCTTCGAGTGAGTCGCCGATCTCAACACTTGCCGCCATTTTGAAAAGGCTTTTCAGTAGACCCCAGTCTACTGTATCACACCTTTTTGCTCGGACCCGCTCGTTTCACCGCCCGGTCTCTTTCCGCCCTGGTTTCACTGTGGCGGGATCTCTTGTGTGCTGACGTATCATGTTGCCTCCCGGTGATCAAAGGTCGTTTGTGGGTCTCTACGGAGCCCTGTTAGTGCCACCCGGGTGTGCGTATACTTTTTATTTACTTCTGGCGAGACTTTTTTACTTTGGGCGTGACTCTTGTTTTTATTTGTGTCAGTGACGCGACTTTTTTTATTTGGCGCGACTTTTTTTACTTGGCGCGACCTTTCTTAATTTCCAGAGTTTCGAAGCAAGCAACCGTGGACAATTTTCCTGTCGGTGTACGTTGGATCAGTGGCTTGATCTGATCGGCGTTATTTCAAGTTGAGAAACTAAATATTTTAAGCAAGAGCCGATACAACGTAGATTTGATTTTAGTGATGTACTATATTTCGGCTGGCCAAACCAGCCTTCTTCAGGTACAATGAGAGTTTACATTGAATTGCTTCTATGTACATATATATATATATAGTAAATGGATGTTGACGTAATACTGGAAAAAATGTGATAAAACATGGCAGTTGCAAAGATTTTGAATTCAAATACTAAGAGTCACGGAAAAATAACGGAAATCACTAAAATAATAAACTGAAATCTAATACGTTTCTTCGCGGATATTAAGACCGTTGGGATCAATTGTCCTGCCTTTTAAAATTAAAAAAGCTGTTCTTAATTTGGCGCGATTTTTTTTATTTGGCGCCACTTTTTTTGTTTGGCGCGACTTTTTTTATCTGGCGTGTCTTTTATGCCGGCGCCTGGGTACGGACCTTATGTATCCCTTATTATAGTGTAATAAATATTGTAAGCAATAATCCTATAAACCCTTGTTTGATTGATTGACTATGTACCCTTGTATACCTCTATATACCCTCAAGAGAGAATGAGGTTAGAGAACGGATCCCCCTGCTCCATCATAGTTTTTTAAAGATTTTTAGTTTAAGTTCTCGTTCCCAATGTTGCGCTTAACTAAAGTTTCTTTCCGTTATTACAACTGGCAAATCAGGTGCCTGTGTATGGAGGAAGGGGGGGGGGGGGGTGGGGGATCTGCTCGCTTACCTCATCCTCTTCATACCCTTGACTACCCTTGCAAACCCCTATATACCCTTGTAAATACTTGTATACCCTTGTATACTCCTATACTGCCTATATACCTTTGTGGACTCTATATACTCTTGAATACCTTTGTATACCCGCATAAAACCTTGTGTACTTTTGTGTGCCCTTGTATACCTTTAAGTGCATTTCTGGACATAAGTACCTATATATCCCTTACAAAAAGTTAAAAATTGTGTCCGTATATTTCAAATCGGGGTTTGTAGTAAAAGATGCTCTCTTGCTGGACCGATGTTTTTGATAGTGTCGCTAAGGTAGTTAGGTAATCCAGTGTGCCATACTGGGCATCCATATTCCATTATCGGACCGTCTAATAAAGCAGCAAAAAAATGACATAATAACTTCGGTTTTGAAGCCTGACTTTCGGAGAATTAGTAGGATACACAAGCTTTTGGATGCTTTCGTGGTTTTTTATCAATAACGCTCGAAACGTTGGCTTTCAAATTTCTCTATGGTGGTCAATATGAGATATCAACCCACTTGACAAACCCATTTCTGTACTACAGGACGAAACTAGCCCGAGGTGGTGGAAAGTAGTGAAACTACTTCCTGTGGCGTAAAGAAGTCAAGCTGCCAATTATATTGTAGAGGAGAACGAGATCTTAAGTGGAATGGCAGTTGCCAACTACATAAATCACGCTTTTTCGGGGTATACTGAGGTATACAAGAGTACACAGAGGTATACAAGGGTATAGAATGCAAGGGTATATAGAGTCCACACAGGTATATAGGCAGTATAGGAGTATACAAGTGTTTACAAGGGTATATAGGGGTTTACAAGGGTAGTCAAGGGTATGAAGAAGATGAGGTAAGCGAGCAGATCCCCCCCCCCCCCCACAGGCACCTGATTTGCCAGTTGTAATAACGGAAAGAAACTTTAGTTAAGCGCGGCATTGGGAACTGGGAACGAGAACTTAAACTAAAAATCTTTAAAAAACTATGATGGAGCAGGGGGATCCGTTCTCTCACCTCATTCTCTCTTGAGGATATATAGAGGTATACAAGGGCACATAGGGGTATACAAGGGTTTATAGGATTATTGCTTACAATATTTATTACACTATAATAAGGGATACATAAGGTCCGTACCCAGGTGCCGGCATAAAAGACACGCCAGATAAAAAAGTCGCACCAAACAGAAAAAGTCGCGCCAAATAAAAAAAGTCGCGCAGTCGCGCCAAGTAAAAAAAGTAGCTCCAGCTAAAAAAAAATCGCGCCACTGACATAAATAAAAACAAAAGTCACGCCCAAAGTAAAAAAGTCTCGACAGAAAAAAATAAAAAGTATACGCACACCCGGGTGGCACTAACAGGGCTCCGTAGGTCTCCGTATTGTTCATTATGAGTTACACATTCAATCTGTGTAAAAGATCATATGCGTAGATAACATGAGAGTAGAGTCTCGATTGGGAAGTGGCTCGAAATGCCTGTGTAGCCCCTGAATGAAGGACAGCTGTCAATTATGTCGCCTTGTGTGGTTGGTTGTCCTTTCATTCATTCATTCATTCATTCATTCATTCATTCATTCATTCATTCCGCTCGGGCTCCGAATTCCTTGTGTCGTACTAGCAGTTGTTGAAGTCAGTTTTTGCATTTGAAGAATTGACACGAGGTCCCGGAAATAGTTTCTTAAATAACTAAACGAACCGTTCTTCTGTCATAACATCAAAGATATAAGTCATCCAAATGGCAAATTGAAATTTGATCATTTCACGTGTGCACCAAGTCGGTGTTTGTTTTCATTTGGTCCACGCGCGAAGTAGCCTGTGTACAGACCGCCCATCCCCTCAAAAAAAAATTGGAGAGGAACGGTCTGTGATTTACCGTTGATAACCGTGTTCCATACCACGTGAGTAGCCTGTGTACAGACCGCCCATCCCCTCAAAAAAAAATTGGAGAGGAACGGTCTGTGATTTACCGTTGATAACCGTGTTCCATACCACGTGATTTTTTCTGGAATGTGTGGAAAATGATTTGATTGGTTATTACCCATCGATCATTACATCATTGAAACAACGAGTTTTGATTGGCTTTTATTTTTATTTCTCCACATCAACACCATGAGAGTTCGTTCGTTCGTGTGTACTTTGAGCACGGTACAAAATACGAATAAAAATCGTTTTGATTGTCAAAGAGGTTTTTCTTTTAAAGTACGAGCGGAATTGTTATCTATGGAGTGTAAAGTGGAAATCGATTCGACGTACATTTGTAGGAATTGTCAGCGCAAAAGAAACAAAAGCGCTCTTCACGAGGTGAATATAGCACTATTCCAAAGATTGTCCACTCGAAAACGTCTCCCGCTATTCCTTACCAGTCAATGTAATCCCAACCAGCCTAGCCATTCTCAAGTATAATCTACAAAGCGTGATGCCATGGAAGATTTGAGAATGTACACACCGAGGAAAATAACAGCTCATCGGCAACGATCTGTGCTGTTTTGAAGATCAGAGCCGTACGTGGTTGGAAGACTTGCAAATACATCCTCTCCTTTAAAGAGTGCTTCTATGCTATAAAGCCAAGGTATCTTAAAACTATCGGAGACGCTTGAAATCTACCTCATTGACCACCATTTTGTAGCCTGCGAGCAGGCTCACTTGATAGGCAAGGGCGGTGGAGCCGCAACCGAGAGCCGGCAAAGCCGGCGAGAAGAATGGGGCGAGGAATCACTTTTCCTCGCCCCATTCTTCTCGCCGGCTTCGCCGGCTCGCGATTGCGGCTCCACCGCCCTTGCCTATCAAGTGAGCCTGCTCGCAGGCTAACCATTTTGAGAATTTTAGCTCCAACCGAAATATGAGCCACGCAAATTTTGGTCAGCGTAGATTACTAAATAATGTATGCAAAATTATTCCGGAACACGATATTACTAAAGGTAAATCACAGATAGCCTGTGTACAGACCGCCCCTCCCCTCAAAAAAAAATCGGAGAGGAACGGTCTGTGATTTACCGTTAGTAATCGTGTTCCGGAATAATTTTGCATACATTATTTAGTAATCTACGCTGACCAAAATTTGCGTGGCTCATATTTCGTTGGGTTTCGACAAAACACTGACCCCCGGTCAACTGACCCCCTTACTGACCCCCCTACTGACCCCCTATAAAATCAATGGGAAAATGAATACTGCTTACTTAAGCCTCAAAAACCCTTTTTAACCAGCATTGTTCAGCAATATTTAAGTCTAAGCACCCATTTTAAAAAGGTTAGCTTACATGAAGTAATCGGCCATCACAACAATAATCGAAAACTCACCTTTTTAAAATGGGTGCTTAGACTTAAATATTGTTGAACAATGCTGTTTAAAAAGGGGTGTTGAGGCTTAAGTAAGCAGTATTCATTTTCCCATTGATTTTATAGGGGGTCAGTAAGGAGGTCAGTTGACCGGGGGTCAGTGTTTTGTCGAAACCCTGTTTCGTTTGGAGCTAAATTCTCAAAATGGTGGTCAATGAGGTAGATTTCAAGCGTGCATCGAAGAGCATCTCCGATAGTTTTAAGATACCTTGGCTTTATAGCATAGAAGCACTCTTTAAAGGAGAGGATGTATTTGCAAGTCTTCCAACCAGGTACGGCTCTGATCTTCAAAACAGCACAGATCGTTGCCAATGAGCTGTTATTTTCCTCGGTGTGTACATTCTCAAATCTTCCATGGCATCACGCTTTGTAATTGTACTTGAGAATGGCTAGGCTGGTTGGGATTACATTGACTGGTAAGGAATAGCGGGAGACGTTTTCGAGTGGACAATCTTTTGAATAGTGCTATATTCACCTCGTGAAGAGCGCTTTCGTTTCTTTTGCGCTGACAGTTCCTACAAATGTACGTCGAATCGATTTCCACTTTACACTCCATAGATATCAATTCCGCTCGTACTTTAAAAGAAAAACCTCTTTGACGATCAAAAAGATTTTTATTCGTATTTCGTACCGTGCTCAAAGTACACACGAACGAACTCATCGTAAAATCTCTCACGGTGGTTCTCACGGTGTTGATGTGGAGAAATAAAAATAAAAGCCAATCTAAACTCGTTGTTTCAATGATGTAGTGATCGATCGGTAATAACCAATCAAATCATTTTCCACACATTCCAGGAAAAATCACGTGGTATGGAACACGATTATCAACGGTAAATCACAGACCGTTCCTCTCCGATTTTTTTTTGAGGGGAGGGGCGGTCTGTACACAGGCTAATCACAGACCGTTCCTCTCCGATTTTTTTTTTGAGGGGATGGGGGGTCTGTGCACAGGCTACGCGCGAAGCAATCGCCGTGGGTTTGGCTCCTTTGCAACTATGACTTCGGTAACTATGAAAGATGGTATTTTGAATGTAGCAATATCCCCTCCAAAGGAAGAAAGCTCCGCTGTAGAGCAAAAACCCGCAGAAGCTGTAAAGGACCCCGAAAAAGTGGAGATTGTGGATGAAGATCGTGGAGGATGGGGCAACAAGATCGAGTTTATTTTGGCCACTGTTGGTTTCGCCGTGGGTCTTGGAAATGTTTGGAGATTTCCTTACCTTTGCCAGAAAAACGGAGGAGGTATTTTGCATTTTAATGTATTCTGGGTTCAGACCAATTATAATAGGGCCAACCGGCAACTTCGAGGTGATTGAGGTTAAATTTTGGAAATCCCAGTAACATTTTATCGTGTCGTGACATATTCCTTTTCTTGGAATGTGGTACAATTTTCCCGAAGTTTTGCTTGCTTTCTCCAAGTTGGCGATTGTTTTTAACCAAGAGGGTTAAATTTACTGTCATGGGCCCGGTTCCTCGAAAGCCGATTAACTTAATCCAGGATTAGCGTAAACTTTTGTTTCACGTTTTCAACTTTTTGGTGAAAGTTTCTTTTTCTTATTTTTGTTTTTCAAGATTGACGTCTTTTCATGTAAAGTTCTGCCGAAAATCTGCGTTGAACAGCATTTGGGAGTAGAGAAATAAACTGCTTGGTTAATTTTTAATCTTAGATTAGCGTTAATCGGCTTTTGAGGAACTGGGCCCTGGTCCTATTTTCGCCGACGCCTTCGAAACCATGGAAGAACGTTCCGGTTCATGATCCATGTGAACTCGAGGTCATTTTCGTTTTGAAATGATCTGAGTTCGAGCTTATCGCATTTCAACGCGAGCCTTCTGCTTTTCCTTTCTTCAGCTTTTAATCGAAGACAAGAAAAAGAAATGAAATCTAAGCTTAGGTTTATTTATGTAGACGCGTTTACTCAACACGCACTGAAAGCTATACGTAAGTTTTTTTTATGACCTTTTTTCGTACGATTTTCGTGTTTATTTTGGCAAAGGTTAATTTTCTGATTGAATGATAAATTTGTTATCGTGTTCAATATCTTGACAAGTGAAAAGTCATAGTATCAGACTTCATGTACATACATACATAACTTTATTTAGTAAAGCAGGTCAAGAGGAAAAAAGCAACTTTACAGCTGATGTGGACCTACTGTAATAAAATTAACGATACATACATATGGTAGTGATTATACTTTGAATAAATAAGATAAATAATCGCTAAAAATAAATAAAGCATAAAATATGTATTAATAATAATAAAAATCGGCATGCTTATTATAAACTACTGAGCTGTCTTTTTCAAAAGTGATATTCATAACAGTATGTTTTAACTGCTTCAGTCCATTTTTAAAGCCTGTTTGATTAGAAAAAGATCTTACACTATCAGACAGGAAATTCCAGGCGATTGCAGCCCTGTGTACAAAGGAATTACGACCGAGCTCAGTGTTTGGTCTATTAACTAAAATATTTAAAGATTTCCTAAGATTATAGCTCTTACAGGTCCTAACAACTAATGAATTTATTTCCTCTAAACCTAAATTATAAAAAGCCTTATGAGTAATCATTAAAATACGAAATTTATAAAAATATTCAAGAGGCATCCACCCCGCTCTTGCTAAAATATCTTCATCAGTCATGCCCTTTGGCAACTTATGAATTAGTCTAGCGGCTCTAATATGTATCAATTCTAGTTCTTTAAATTTGGAGCCAGAGCCCCAAACCACAACCCCATAGAGGACACTTGGGATTACAGTCTTAAAGTACAGAGTTTCTAGCATAGATTTAGGTAAAAAACTTATACCTCTCAGTATTTTGACTTTACTATTGAATGACACACAAATTGATTTAATATGGGTATAATAAATTTATTATGCTGAGACCAAGACAGTTTATCATCGATGGTAACCCCGAGACAAGCAGTAGAGGATATGTACTGAATAAAATCCTCACCCAACTTCAGAGGTTTCAAAGGACCAATGAAGGGATTAATGCTCAAAATCATTGCCTCAGATTTACCCTCGTGAATAATCAGTCTATTCATAAGGCACCAGGTATACACCTGGTCAAGAACCTCTTGTAAAACAAGAACGATCTCATCAACAGTGTCACCTATTACATAAATTGTTGTATCGTCCGCATACATATATAACGCCCCTCTGTTAACATGATCTGGTAAATCATTTACATAAGTTGCAAAGAGTCTGGGACCTAATAAGGACCCTTGGGGTACTCCAACTTTAACAGGTCTTAAATCCGATCTTATACCATTAACTTGAGTCCTTTGCACACGGTTGGAGAGGTAATCATTGATCCAATTCCACATACTACCCATAACTCCAATTCCTTTAAGTTTTTCAACAAGGATAGTGTGATTTACACAATCAAAAGCCTTACGGAAATCAATGAATAACACTCCAACCTTGCGACCTCCATCTAAAGCCTCTCTCCAAGCTTCAGTAAGATGTAGCAGAAGACTTTCAGTTGAATAACCTTTTCTAAAGCCCCATTGCTTATTAGTTAAAATACTATTAGATAAAATATGACCATCAAAGGACTTACATACAACCCTTTCAAGCAGTTTTCCTGGGACACTAAGCAAAGATATAGGTCTATAATTATTAGGATCCAATTTACTCCCTTTTTTAAAAAGAGCAGTAACTAAGGATTCCTTCCACTGCTGGGGGAATCTACAACAATCCCTGCTCTTTTTGAAAACCTCAAACAACCCTTGTATCACAGAATCCTGAGCTAATCTAAGATCTTTAGCAGGGTTCTTGTTAAGAGCCGGTAACCGGTTATTTTTACCGGCTATTCAAGTAAATGTTACCGGCTGTTTCACTGAAATATTTACCGAAATTATCCAAGGAATGTTCGTCTGTTCAAAGGTGAAATTACATTTCGTTTATGGGAAAATATTGCTTTCCACCTCCAACCAATCCTGTGAAGATATCTGGCACATGTTATTGTTTCGAAAATATACCATTTGCAGACCTTCCAACTCTCACGCATTTTGCGTGAGACACACGCATTTGATATATTTCTCACGCCCACACGCGTAGACACCACTTTCTCACACTAAGACTTTTACGCCTCCAGCGTCCGTCCTAAAAGCAGCTAAATCTGTTACTTATGAATACAACAAAGCACATAAGCGTAAGCTATAATGGTTAACATTGAAGTATAGGTTAATGCTGATAGCTAGTTGCGAGCTAGTCAGTGTTGTTGTTTTGTAAATACGAAAACCCAGAACTTTTACTTCTTAAACGGCAATATTAATCAAAGAAGTTACATAAATTATTGAATGCAGATGTCAAAAAAGTGTTACTTTTGAGATTTTATGGGACATTTTTGTACCTTTAGAATTTTGTAAATCTTTTCTGAAAATGCAGAAAATCGCATTTCAGGGACTCAAATTTTCAAAATTTTTCCGGGGGGGCATGCCCCCGGACCCCCCTAGGTGACTGCCAATGAAGTAGCATAACCTACTTTTCTTTTGCTGAGTATTAAATTAATTTAGCAGCTGCTGGCATGTGACAGCGATCAATACGAACGTCAAGTTAAGACTTGAGCTTGCCAACCCATGCAGGGGCAGGTAACAAAGTTACCTGCTATTTTTGGTTTTTTACCTCCTGTGCAAAAACTTAGCAAGAACCCTGCTTTAGGTGAAACTTGATCAGGGCCCACCGGCTTATTTGGCTGAAGGGATTTAAGAACATCATTCTTGATCTCATCCCATGAAATCGAGAAATTTTCAATAGTCGGAGTAACCCTATTTATAAAACAAGTAGTGTCAATGGGGACTGGGTCTAAGTTCCTTGTAAGATTAATAGCAGTATCTAAAAACGACTTGTTCAATAAATCTGCTTTTTGCTCTTCATCAGTTATTATGTTGCCATCTGTGTCTTGTAATGGACCAGTTCTTGTGTTTGTGCTCTTACCAAGGATTTGGTTTGATATTTTCCAAAAATCTTTAGCAAGGCTGCTGCCTAAGAAAATTTTAAAGGAGCCCTCAGAGCTAAACGCTGAGAACTTAGGAGCCCATCATATGAAGTGAAAGGTGTTGCTGCGAAAATTAAGGCGCCCAGAGCTATTCTTTGGGAGCCCCAGGCTACCGGGCTCCTGTTAGGCAACAGCCTTGATCTTTAGGAGTGGATGCATTATCTGCTAGCTTAATCCAATATTGGGCTTCAGCTTTCCTTAACATCTTTTTGACACTATTTCTTTTAATCTTGTACAGTTTCCATAGAGCATTATCATCAGGTTTTTCTTGGGCTGATTTCAAATTCTTGTATCGTTCATTCATAGCCTTTCTGATCCCAATGTCAATCCATGGAAGCGATTTATTTCTAATCTTAACTTTCCTTCTTTTTATGTGAGAATCCACAATTCCTTTGAACATAGTCTCCCATAAATGAACACTGTCCTCAAGTTCTTCAACAGAATTTACAATATGCCATGGGGCCTCCTCTAAGTCATTCTGTAGACTTTCAATGTCCATTGACTTATAATTCTTAACAGTGATTATCTTGGGCTTACGTTTATTCATCTTATTAGAAAATACTGCGTATGTAAGATGGTGATCAGAGATCCCCAAATCCAAAGAACCAGCTAAGATATTAGATGTGCGATGATTGGGGCTAACAATAATAAGGTCAATTAACGACTTAGACTTAGCAGTGACTCGTGTTGATGATTCAATAAGATTTGAGTATCCAAAGCTGCCAAGTATGCTCTTCAGCCTTTTGCCAGCCTGGGATGAGTCCTGGGCTGAATGGGAATCACTCATCAAATTAGAGTTGAAATCACCAAGCAATATAACATTCTTCCTTTTAATCCAAATCCTGTTCAACAGGGCATGTAGGGAATTGAAGAAGGTAGTAGATTTAGGTGGACGATATAAACAGCCAATTAGGGTTGATTGGGAGCGAATTGTTATATTTAACCACACTGCCTTCAATTCTTGATCAACGTTCCATTTCAGGTCCTCATAAACATTTAGACCATCACGAAAATATATCACCACACCTCCTCCTTTAGATCCTGACCTATCACGCCTTACTAGGTCATAACCTGTTATTTTAATTAAATTGTTAGATATGTCATCTGTTAAATGAGTCTCAGTAATTCCCAGTACATCAAATTTGACTTCACTAAGTAGAAGGTGGATGTCAGCTAATTTTGCAAGAAGACCGTTAACATTTATGTGCCCAATTTTTAGGTTCCAATTTCCTAGAGTAGACCTAAGCATTTTGTACACATCAATTTCAGAATCTTGGCAATTGGCACGTACAGGCATTTCACTCGCAGAGGCAGTGGGTTGTAGATTTGTTAAACAGGCATTAGATTGTAGGTTTGTTAGGCAGACAGGACAGGTCCACTGCAATTGGGAGGTATTCATCATATCGATGTATGTCTTGGCATTCACCTTACCACATTTAATGTGGCACCACAGCGAACACGCGTCACATTCAACTGCGCGATGGTTGCGAGCAACGGTCTTCCCACAAACAGAGCACTTAACGGTTGAATTGGTTGGTCCAGGATTGAGGGCAATATCCCCAGTTGTAATAATGTTCTGTATTTGGAAGGAGGCATCAGCATTTGGATAATAGCTTACTTTGAAAGTGAAGTACCTCTTCCTTCTTCCTGAGAGATTTCCAAGATGGCGACCTTCGTAGCAATGAGCAGGTACAGAAAAATCATAGTTTTCATTGCACAATGCGGGTTTCCGTGGACCATACGATGCAGCCAGATCGCCGTTACCCCCAAGAGCCAGAAAGAGACCAATACGGCTAAAAACTAGTAAAAATATAGTAACAAAGAAGCCAAACTTCGGAGAGCTCAGTGAGACACGCCTGTCCATCATGATGTCACATCTTCTCTCGTTTCAAGTGGTTTCAAGCTTTGCTATCTTTGATAATTTTGTGTCTCATCTTTGACGCTTTTTCTAGTTTCTGTGTTTACTTTTCATCGTGCCCAAGTACCTTGCTGATTGTGTCATGAATGACGGTGCGATAAGCAATCTTTCTCGATCCTTTCTCGTGTTTAATTTGTGCGCCGGGATCGCACATGTATGAAACTCGCTCGGTCACGCATGGTTTTTGCGTTACTTCTACACTTGGTTCATTCAAAGTTTTTACCAGTTGATCTGATAATTTAAGTAAAATGATCTGAAGCGATTCATTTGTGAACTATATGCTTCTTGGTGCTGAAGGAATGAGGAATCGTTTAGTGATGCTGAAATGTTAGAAAAAAATCGCTTTGAAACATTGGATGCAAAAGAGCGCGAAAAACGTCCTGCTTTACAACACAAGGTTAAATATTGCTTGAGGTGACTAGTCTTGACTCTTGTCTAATGTGACGTGCTAGGTTTTAATGAAAACATTCCAATAAATGTAGCATATTTTTTGTAAAAGACCACAGGGAACATTTTATGGCAGTGTTTTTTGTGGTATGACAATGTGTTGGTTTTGATTTGGGGAAAATTACTTTTTCCCTTTTGAAAAATGGGAACTAGATGTTCGGCGACACCTAAACAATCAGAGTTGGGAGTGGGGGGATTCAAACACCTGAAAACAGCCTCTGAGGTCCCTGGAAGTAATGCTGAAATCTAAGTTTGACGAAGCGAAGTGAAACACCAAAACACAGAATTTAGCTACCGTATTCTTTTCTACTTTTTTTTACTCAATCACCGAAACTTGCAAGGAAGCAAATTCAGCAAATGTTTGTTCTGTTGAGAATTTTGTGGGGTAGTCTCAGTCTCCAGTTGTAAGTCCCTCGATGCGCAATCTGAATACAAATTAAAGTCTTGTTTCAGACTGTTTTGGTGCTTGATTTTGCTGTTTTGTGGTTTAGTAATGTCCAGTTTGACTGGAGCATATAATAATATAATTTTAGTGTTACGACAGTCTCAAACTTATGGAAAGGAAAGGAAAGGAAAGGAACTTTATTTAAGGATCTAATCTTCTAGTGCCGTAGAGCACTAATCGGGGACAATGTAAATTGAAATTAACAAGTTAACGCAAAAAAAAAAGAAAACCAGAGTACCCGTAGAAAACCTCTCGGTTCAGAGTAGAGAACCAACAAACTCAACCCACATATGACGCCTAGTCTGGGAATCGAACCCGGGCCACATTGGTGGGAGGCGAGTGCTCTCACCACTGCACCATCAATCTCTGCACCCCCAAGTATAGGTGCTCTACTAAAAGTTATTGTGAAGACTGTAAATTAAATCAAAGCACATGAGAACCAGAATACATGCACATGTACCAGGAGGGAAACATCTTACTTAGAGTAGAGAACCAACAACCAACCTACATAATACAATATTATGATGTTGAATCTGGAAATCAAACAGTTCCACAGTGGTCATTACACTAACACTACTCACAGAATATTTTTCACTATAATTTAACTTTACTCCCTTGAAGTTGTCTATAATTTAACTTTTAATTATTGATTGCTCTTCACAGGTGCATTTTTGATTCCATACTTTTTGAGCTTGTTTCTTCTGGGCATCCCGTTGTTCTTTCTGGAACTTGCAATTGGCCAGAGTCTGCGACAAGGATCTGTGGGAGTATGGAATGCTATACACCCTTACCTTGGTGGTTTGGGCTATGCTTGTGTTGTGGTATGCCTGCTGGTGGGGATGTATTACAACATGATCATTGCATGGTGTTTCTATTATCTGTTTGCATCGTTCCAAGATCCTCTACCTTATTCTTCCTGCCCCATGACGTCCAATGGTACTTTATTGGAAGAGTGTAAAGAAGCTGGCCGCACGCAATACTATTGGTACAACAAAGCTCTTAATGCCTCATCATCTATTGAACAGAGCGGTGGACTTGTTTGGCATCTTGTGTTGGTCTTGTTGGTGGCCTGGGCTGTGGTGTTCCTGTGTATGATGAGAGGTGTCCAATCGGCTGGAAAGGTAGGTCAAAACTGAGTGAGCATGTTGTTTAAATAAAGTTTCACCAACCTGGTGCTTTACAAAGCTTGCAGGCCAAGTAATTTTTATTTTAAATTGGTAAAACATTTTACTTTAAGACTGTTTATGGTCAAAACAAGTATTCTCAGTATATAGCAAATCTAACTAAGCAGAAATCAAGAATTAGTGAGTTGTCATAGATGAGGCATTTGAAAGTAGTTGTATTTTGAGGAGAACCGTTTTGTACCCTATCCTAGTGTTATTGTTCAGCAATGAAGGTATCAAACTATAAGCATTGTATTTTGATTGTTATCTTGTTGCTAATAATAATAATTATTATTAGTATTTACTAAAACAGTGGATAGTGTTGAACTCGCGTGCTGATTGGCTCGTCAAAATCTGAATATCCTGTGCTATTTACCTCCGAGTAACTGGGGAAAAAATGGCGTCCCGATTTGCATCCGTGACAAGTGAAGAAAACATCCAAATTAATTTTTTGTGCTGTCCCGTACGAACAGCGCAACGCTCTTGCAGCGCTGCGCAACTTCATATTTTAGGTTGCACAGTGCTTATGCGTCCTTTATGCGACGTTCATGCGTTCACCAAGCTTCACAAGCAGAATATCGAGCGCTGCAGAAAGGTTGCAATGCCTAACAACGAAAAAGCAATGGTAAAGCAGCGCTGTATATCGTTGCTTAAAAGCTGCGACTGAAAAATACTTTCGAGGAAAAGTTTGGAATGTTTAAGACCGACAAAGCAATGCTCACGCAGCGCTGTACATCGTTGCTCAAATGCTTCGACTAAAAGATCAATCGTAAGTAAAAGGTTGCAGTGTTTAGCAACGTAAAAGCAACGCTTAATAAGCAGCTTTGTGCATCTTAATTTGCCTTAACGTCAGGGCTATACATGTAACTGAAAGATATCTATAATCAACGGCTGTATACGTACGTAAGGTATATCCAGTCTTGAAGGTTATAAAACTTCGACAACTCAAGTCACAAATACATTCTCATTAAAATGTTGTATTCTGTAGAAAATTGCGATTTCAAACCTCGTACTGTATCGCCGGAGCTTATATTTAAGCCCAACATGTTGATCGATACAAAAACGTTTCAATGACAAGGGAAATCGACGCCAGCAATGCACACCACGATTATTTCGCATTTTCGGTCCGAATGGAGCGATAGTTTTAGCGACCCCCTTCAGCGACCCGCGATAAGACTTACGATTGGTCACCACTGTGCCCATTGACCAATCGCGGGTCGCTAAGCGATCTTCCAACGGTTAGAGTTGTGAACAAAGCATTACTTGATGGCTCTCGAAGCAAATGTTTGCAGAGTTTGGCGGCCCTTAAATCCTTCTCAGTGTACAAGAGGCTCAAATAAAGAAGACAAATGGGTAGCGGAGGAATCGTCCGTGATCTACGTGGAATATCGAGGAAATCGAAGCGTTGGGAACGAATTTATGGCCTTTTTTCTTGAATGATTCCATTCGGCAACTTCGTCTCGGTGCCCAACCTTGGGAAAGAAGAGGAACCAAAAACCACCTAAATCGCTCTAAATCGACCCAGAAACCGTACCAGAATCAAATAAATATAAGACTGAAGCAAGGTAACGTGTTTTTTATTTTAAATCGTCAGTAGTTTTCAGAACTTTGAGGAAAACCGTTTTACCGATACAAATCCTTATATTTCTACTCTCGCGTAATATAGCACTGTGCGGATACTCATATATCGAGCTTGGGCTACCTATAGAGACACATGAAATGATCAGAGAACTGCAATGTATTAAATCAGATAGCTGTGTGAACAATATCATCTTTCGTGACGGCTTTAAAGAATCCTGCTCGCATCAGTCATGATCAGTTAATGCCCCGCGCCGTTAATGTAACAACGCAACAGTGAAGAAGCTCTTTGGGTAGAATATTTTTGTACATCGTACAGCTCATTATATAGCTTGCCTGTAACTCCTCCGCTATGCAAAATATATTTAATTGATACTCTTGATACTTTGCTTGTACCCATTTTTCGATTGATCGGCTTGTTGTTGGTGGCCATTAAATTAAAAGGCTTCTCAAGGTACCTTTTCTTAGACCAAGAAAACCTCTCGCATCACGCGACATCCTACCTGCAGCGTTAAAGCAACGCGAAGGTATTAAAGCAGCTCTCTTGCAACACATCTGCAACGAAAGGGTCGCTAATGCATCACCGATGCAGCGATCATTCAGAAGTCCTGCAGTGCTTAGCAAACAGTCTTCTCGAGCAGCGTTTGTGAGTCGCAAAAGCAGCGCTGCTAAACGGTTGTTTGTTTCAAGTGCAGCACGTCCTGCTGCAGCGCTTAAGTGACTTTGAGATGTCTTTGAGATGTCTTACGCGCAGTCATTTTTCGAAACTCCCGCAGTGCTATCGATGCAGCCATCGTGCAACCTTTCTGCAGATATAAGGGCAACGCTGGTCAGTCGCTAAAGCAGCGCTGCGTAAAGGTCGTACGTTTCGTACGGGGTATATTATCTCACTGTTTTAGTATATACTAAAACAACTATTCACCTCAGTGTCAGTGGCATAGCTTCGCGGCATAGCCTCGCGGCTCGGTAAATATCCACTGCTAGCCACCTCCACTTTGGTGAATAGTTGTTAATTATCATTTTTATTAAAAGACAATTATTATTAGGGAATACTTAATTCATGTGATATAATGTAATATCAGATTTGTGGGATATAAGCAGGGTTTGAGCCAGCTGTATTGCCTTAGGAGACAATTTGTCCCTCTGTGGCCCTTGCAAAGGGACACATTAAGGCAACAGTTGGGGCAGCCCTTGTCGCCCCCAAAAGGGTTTTTCTTTCTCGCCAGCCACAAAAGTGACAAAAGATCCTGTTGTTTTCGTACCGTAACGACTTGTGATTATTTAACCATGTTGTCTAAAAATTGCGAGGTTTCGAATTTGGAAATTGAGCATCATTTTCTTCTCGCGATTCTTCCTCGTGTGTGAATTCGGTTTCAGTTTTTTCTACTTCTTGGTCGATGGTTTTACATCTTTCACTTCCACAATAACTCGAGATTTTCCTTGTTCCAAAGAATAATTTACCCGCACAATTGGCCTCCAAAATAGCGCACAATTTTAATTTTTTTCCCGCACCCTGTCAGAGGGCCAGATAACATGAGGTCAAGGCCATTTGTGCCAGCCCTCCAGTCCATTATGGTGTCCAAATGCTGATACCCAAGGGACATGTACTGTGGGTCTGGCATGATCATGACGGACGTTCTTCTTTGTCAAATGCAATAAAGCATCGCTTCTACATTTAAACAGTGTTTCCCTTTTAGAGGTAAAAATCAGGAAAAGATGGAGTTGTAGGGTTGCCCTACATAATCTTGGAATTTCGAAAACACACTGAGAAAATCAATGTGCAAGATAATAGATTTTTATGCTTAAATGTGAACCATCAGTCTCAGATTGAATTCCAGAATTCTTTTTCTTAAACTAAAGTATGCCAGTTTTACTGTATTTTTCTCAAGTTAAGTTTTTTTGAAATTTGCACTGTACATGTATTATTGCAGTTGTAATTTTGGTTTTTATACTGTTTGCTTCAGACATCTTCCCAAAAAGGTGTCCTTTTTGATGTGGTTATTATTATTACTCTCCTCTGAGTTTATATGGGTTATTGACCAAGCGTTACATGTAGGTCAAGATGGCTGATATTGGCCAAGTTCTGTTTTTGCTTGTTTTGTCTCGGTCCATAAAAAGGCAAAAAAAGAACGAGGCCAATATCCAGCCATCTTGATGGAACAAGCTTGGTCAATATAGGATGTATTATATGTGATAAAACACCACAAAATGATCTTTGATCTTGTAGGAGATCTGAGTGTGCAAGATGGCTCCATCTTGCTCACTCAGGTAGCTAATCACAGCGTGAGATGTGGTTCATCTTGCCTACTTACGGAGCTAGTCATGTAACAAAAATTAATAATATTGTTGTGCTTCATTTTTGCAATAATTATATTTATTTTCTCAATATAAACATCTATAATAATTGTACATTTTTCAATTTCAGGCTGTCTACTTCACGGCTACCTTTCCCTATATTGTGCTGACAATCTTCTTTGGTCGTGGAGTGAGCCTTGAGGGTGCAGGAGCAGGAGTTGCTTACATGTTTAAACCTCAAGTAAGTTTCTATTCATGCATGGTTGCATTCTTTTGGAGCTCTTCAAGGAAAGGTACATGGGATATTTCGCTGATCTGGCTCCAGTTGTTCAAAGTGCACATAGGAGAATCTAGTGGCAAAAATAACAGATACATTTTATATATGTTCAGAATTGCCCTTAATAACATGAACATGGGTTTCAATAAGTTCACAAAGTGTCTGCTTGCTCGTGTTTGCCTCAGTACAGAGCATAGTATTTGTGACCTTATTTAGGAAAAAGGGGATTAAGGTGAATAACAAAAAAACGCGTTTTCTATCGTTTTAAACGCAAACGCGTTAAAACACCGTTTAAACGCATTTAAACAACGTTTAAACGCGAAAAAAACGCGTGCGTAAGATTTCATGTCGGAAAAGCTTTACACAAACGACGCGTTTAAACGCTGTTAATTTACCTCAAGTGAGCGCATAATTAAATGGCTGCTTGCTATAATATTATTAATGGGTGTCATCTGGGGTTAACTGTGATTTATTTAAACAATGCAGCTCGACAAACCATCGAAATCTTGATTGTTTTAGTCGCTGCAAGTACTCGGAAAAGAGAAGAAATGCGAATTAGTCCAACCTAAACATGCCTAAATTGGCGGCGTTCTCTGAGGAAAAAACAAAACACTTACTTAGCGACTCTAACGGTAAATCATGAGCATAAACAATAGAAATTTGTTTCAAATGAAGTGAGGAATGTACAAATGAATTTTCAAGATGGTGTTAAGCACAAGTTTGCTTTGATGTGTACCCTGTGATTAGCGAGGGTCGTCAGTAGGTTTCTCTTGTCATGTGTGATCCTGTTTTAGAAATGTACAACAGAACGTTGATTGTTGAATGCTGTTCATGTTGGTCTTAGTAGAGTCGCAAACACTTACAAATCAATCAAATAAAATTCTGCATTGGGGATACCAGCTGAGGCATTCTTCACATGCAAAACTTACCACCATTTTTCCTTTATTCATGTTTAATCAAGGCAGTTGACATAGCGGCTGTCTTCCGACTCTGAGCGACGACCCCGGCGACGACCAAGGCCCAATTAACCGAACGAAGATAAAACAACTCGTACCATCATGACAGGGCTCAACTAAAGCTGCATTTAAAGTGTTACGTTCAAGCCATTAGAAAAGAAATTGATCGATGACTCGCTGTTTACCGGTCAAAAGAAATAAACTGATCTTCATATTTGTCGCGATGAGTCACGCAACCTTCCGAAATTTTAGACTTTTTGGTCATTTAGTACTTGTCAAAAGGAGACATCAGTTTGTTTAATTTCCTGTTTGTTTATGATTTGCGATAATGAAAAGGGGTTGAATAGGCAGATAGTGAAGCGCCAAGACACAAGCACGATAACTTGCAACAATATGATAGCGCTTTCAACCTCTGAAATAACAAAAACAGCAAAGCTCTGAAAGAAATGGATCATACTTCTCTGAACCCATCCAACCTTCCCGAAACATTCGCGGGTGATTTGCAGTTGGCAGAGGAAACCTATTTCATGAGCGAACGAGAGCAGATATATTCAGTGTCCTCGGCCAAAGCTTCAACTTCGAGCCATTAATCACACCGGAAGGTACCGGTCATAAAGATAGCGAAAAACGGCTCTTGCTTTCGTTAAATCGTTCGCTACTTCTCTCACAGTCCCACAATAATTATATTATTATAGCGACAACTGAAAGAATCCATAACAAATAAATTAAGACTATCGATGGAAAGCCTGTTCGTGATCACCAAGGAAGTTCCAAAAAAATCAATTCGCTGATCAGAAAAACCGGTAAATACTTGCGATACTACCAAATGTTCGCGAATCTAAAAACGTTCCTAGTTTCACTGAATCGCTCCCTACTTCTCACGCAACTGGACATTTAGGTTTCTGTTTCCCCACGATCGATAACAATGGAGAGAATTACACAACCCAGAAGTATTTGGTCAATGCGATGTTTACTTTGTCACATTTCGATGAAATGTTAATGTGATTCGCTCATTCTTTGAATTACGTCCTTCTGAAGGTGGTTAAATGTTGACAGCCTGTTTTCTGTAATTTCTATTTTCTCGAGGCATTATCAATAATGGTACAAACAATCCAATTTTTTCGTCGCTATGGGGCGAAAACCTGATTTTTCAGTTGTTGCGGGGCGAGCGTTACGACATCGTGACCAGTCTACTCGAGTGATAACATATGACACATTCCGAAGGCTAGCGGCGTCATCACTTCGATTCTGCTTCATTCTGGCGACGTGCTCTTTTTGTCGCCAAAAATTCCGAAGAGGAAAACACGAAGGAGGAGAATGTGAAAATTTTAAAGAGTTTAAAAATATTAAAACAAGCTTGAGACAAATGATTGACCAGCCTCTTAGTGAAACCTGATGCGCTAATGGAAACATTTTTGAAGCATCGTTCAGTGGTTCGCGTTTCTTTGAGCAATATCGTTGGCTCTTGTCTGCAGAATCCGTAGGCTCAAATGCGACTGCTTGCTCCATTCTTAGGAAGACTCGAAAACCGAATCTTCTTTCCTGCGTGTGCTAATTGTCTGGTTGCCGTTGTTGATAGCACGAGATTCGTGCACTGCAAGTGGGCTAAAGTCGGTGCGCATGAGGCGCTCACAGAAAAAAGGATAGTAAATTATTATAGACGGAATGTGATTCTTGCTGCAATGTAAAAAGGAAAGGCAAAAGGTAAGTTTGCTGATGAATTGATCATTTTGACACAGTGGGTTGGAAGACATGCACCCTAATCTCCGCATTTCATATAATAGAACAGGTAATTTATTCATTCAAATACAACTAAATTAGCGTACTTTTCAGCATACGAAATGCAGTAATTGAAGCGCAACAGAGCCGTTTGTTTAAACGCGTTAAAAATCTGTTTAAACGCACAAAAAATGCGTTTCCACGCGTTTCGACGAACGCGATTAAACGCGTTAAAACGTTGTTTTCTAAATTCACCTTAATCCCCCTTTTCCCAAATAGGGTCACATTTGAATTATTTAAAAAGCTAATGGTGAGGAAGCCCAAAGGGCTTGTAAGAGAGTATGGCTCCCTCAATTATATATTATAATTAATTAATATACGAAACTACTAACAGAAATATACATGTCAGATTATAGGCAGAGTGTACTTAACAGTGTATGGAACGTTGAAAAAAAAACTGGATAATTGTATTAAATATAAATTATGCTAAAAAAAGCAAGAAAATAGGGAAAAAAATTAAAAGATTATAAATAATGAGAGGAATGCTTTTAATTTAGGGGAAAAGGTGGTGATAGTTGTTACATTTTGAATTTCAAAACCTAGAGAGTTGAAGAATTTAGGACCTTGGAAACAGAATGATAGAGGATTTTCTTATATTAGTCCTGCAACGGGGCAAATGACAAAACTCTGAACTTCTAGTTTCATAAGAATGCATTTGGCATGTCACTACTAGCACATCATGAAAGCTATCACTGGAAGGATGCCAAATTTATATACATGTATGTAGATACATAAATTTTCCTATTTGAAGTTTATAGAATCGACTATACAGTGTATTTCTTTCTTGTAGGAATCATATTGTGTCATGGTTTAGGAAGTGATTGTAATTTGATTAGTGGGATTGTAATGTGATTAAGTATTGTGTACGTAAAAGAAAAAGGAAACACTATGTATTGTGTTTGTTATTAGTAATTTGTTATCAGTCTGTTATTGGTAATTTGTAATGCCAGTAATGTCAAAAAAAAAATTTTCGCGGTGAAACGAGAATTAGGGTTTTCACCGGCGAACATGACAATTACAGTCCCGACAATCACATGGAAAATCAACATACAATACCTCGCGATGAAATACAATGCTAAACTACGCAGTAACGCTAGATGCGTGACACGCGTGACCTAACACTAAAAACAACGCTAAGCTTTTCCTTTACCTTATTGTTGGAAATTCATCAATTTTGTAAGTAGCAAAGGCTAAAATTTAAGTAAGACTTCATGTTGGCCGATGCCAAAATTGGCTCTGAATCTTATTAGGACAGTGGGGCATTTCTCGACATGCATGAGTGAATGAGTCAATATTGCGTCTAGGCGTGCAATCAAGACTTGGCCTCAGCTGCAGGGTTTGAAACTGTCACCAAGCAACAGATTGAGCATACTCAATAAAGATAACGCAATTTCTGCAGAAGTCCTTTCTTTCTCGTCGAGTTAAGAAAGGCTCTGCTGGCAGGGTGGCATTGATATACAGTAATTTGTGGTGTTTAATTTGTGACAATAACTGGTACATTTTTTAAAACTTGATTAACATGATTCATCATGAACAACTAGTTAATTTCTTTCACTTTCCAAACACTTGCACATTGTTTTGGAGAATTATTTTGGAGTTTTGACCATTGATGTACATGTAAACTCTGAGGCTGGATGGCCTTTGTGACACTTTTTTGGCAATGTAAGGGCCTAAATGTATAAGGATTGGATAAAATGAATAATATTTATGACCTAGCTGGCCCTAAATGTATTGTTGAGAATTTGATGTAAACTCTGAGGGTGTTCCACAGGGTCCAGAGGAGATATGTTTGTCGTTAGAACATCAAAACCCGCCGAAAACATCTGAAATAATGGGTTATTTTGATCGCGTAGACGATCGCGTTACAGTTTCGTTACACATTCTGTATACCGCAAACGAAGAGACTGGGGGCTCGCAAGATCGGCTTACAGTATAAAATACGGAAAGGGAGGAAACTTGTACCACGTGACTTCGTTCGATGTGAACCGCAGCACTTGGTGACGGAAGTGAATTGGCACCGGAAACGCAAAAGCAACAGACCGTTCGAGAATCAAAACATCAGCTGTAGAGGGAGTTTTAAAATAATGGCGGCTTCTCCCTTGAAAAGACCCGTTCCGTTGCGCGAAAAGCAGCCGGACGAGAGGAGATCCAAAGTATCGAACAGAAAAAAACACGTGTTGGTTTCTAAATGGTAAGATATCAGACCAGTTGGCTTTCGAACGTGAGCCACAAATTACCGTGTTTGATTTTTCCCTGATCGAACTTGACTATTTTACCTGCAGGCTTTCAATGAATTATCGAAGAGACGAACAAAACTTTATCTCCATGCAAGAAATACTCGACGACTATGTAAATAACAGCTCCGAAAAGGAAAATTTTCCATTGCAAGTCAAAGAACTGGGGATTATTTTAAAGGAGGCCTTTCCACGGGCGAGTAGAGTCCAGTGAAGAGTTAACGGTGGCCGAGTATGGCAGTACCTACTTTCAAAAACCTCAAGATTGGAAGAAGACCGTGTTAAATGGGAAGACTTGCCAGCTTTCACAAAAGAATTCGATTGGCTTTTATCTAGCTCTAGCGACGATTTCTTTGAATGGATAAAAGTCCAGTCACAAGATCTATGCGAAGGCAGCCGAGTTTTAACTGAAGTAAAGATCTTTAAAGACTGGACATTTGTTGTACACGTCAACAGTCGAAAGTGCAAAAGAAACCGTTGGTGTTTTCGAACTTGGGGCATCTTAAAATTACTTCAGATCTTGCGCACATTTACTTTACCGCGTCATTTCCGTCACCATATGTTGCGGTGCACATCAAACGAAAGCTCTCTCTCGAAGCCGTAAATTTCGGTCGCCGAAAATGAATTTGAACGCTTTCTTATGCCGTTTTCCCACAGTATTTGGCAAATACATAACAATTCTAGATCACGTTAGTAAAATCAGGCAATTTAATTCAATTCCATTTGAGTTTCAGGGATTCGAAAATCGGCCCCAAATTAGTTTCCTCCCTTTCCGTATTTTATACTGTAAGCCGATCTTGCGAGCCCCCAGTCTCTTTGTTTGCGGTATACAGAATGTGTAACGAAACTGTAACGCGATCGTCTACGCGATCAAAATAACCCATTATTTCAGATGTTTTCGGCGGGTTTTGATGTTCTAACGACAAACATATCTCCTCTGGACCCTGTGGGTGTTCTGACATTATTACTCTCTCTTTAAGGTATCCACACTGTGATAACTATAATATGATTGAATTCCTATATTTGCTAACAATCGGTGTTTTGCAGTTTTCCAAGCTGGCAAATCCCCAAGTCTGGTTGGAAGCAGCCACTCAGATTTTCTTTTCATTAAGTGTTGCCTTTGGAGGACTTATTGCCATGTCAAGTTACAACCCTGTGTATAATAACTGTCACCGTGATGCCATCATGGTCCCCCTGATTAACTGCGGGACATCTGTCTTTGCCAGTATCGTCATATTCAGCATTCTTGGCTTTAAGGTTTGTTTTGACTACTTCCTTTCAAGGATTTACTTGACACAGTTCCTGGAAAGCTTCTGGAAAGCACTTAATAAATAAATAAATGAAAGTACAAAGAATATTTGGTGGTCTTAAGAAGATGAGAGATCTTCTCAGCTTCCTCTGTGTTCTAAGAAAGTTTATGGTATCTCTTAGGCCCGTTTTAAACATCGCATTTTACATGTGTTGAATCTAATGCAAATGAGCAAAAACAATATATTTTTCTCATTTGCTTTAGATTCGGCACATGTAAAATGCGACCTTTAAAACAGGCCTCAGGTACATGTACTGTATACGACTGATCCGAATATGCATGTAATTTTATATTGAACCATTTAGCTGGCCATAAGTTCTATCGCAGAGCCTGCTTGACCTCAAGCGCCGGTTTCTCTTGCACTTTGATGACCAAACAATAGAATATCTTTAGTTACTAATATTAATTTTGTTCTCATTAAGTGAATGTAAATTTTTCTCTTTCCGGTTCAATAATATTGCAGCTTGGTTCACTTGTTTTGTGTGTTTTTTTGTTTTTAATATTCAAGGCCACTCATGCATTGGCAGATTGTCAAGATATGTGGGGCCACAAAAATGACACAAATGGCACTGACTTGGTTGCACTTCATTGTAAAGATTTGGAATACTGGCTATCAAAGGTAAATATAATCATTGTCCTGCAAACTGGAAACTTTCTGGACTACAGTGTACAGTGATGTTTAGTTCACTAAATATGAGGGTTTTTTTTGTTTGAGAACTTTTTTGATATTATTGGCAGGCAAAAAAATGCATTTTCTGTTTACCAAACATTTAATATGTAGTTATTTAGGCCCCATCTTATTATTCACAAAATTATTGTTGTTAAGTTACTTCATCATTGCCACCTCAACCCTAGGATGCTCGCCAGTTGAGGAGTACAATCGTCTGGCGTCAGACAGAGGAAAATCTGTTAAGTCTCACTCCCAGGGGTCAATGGGTTATAATAATTATCATAATTCTTAATATCGTTGCTATCTCCCTTCCATTAATGCCTACATGCATGATCAAGGAATAAAGTGGCATTATAATGGCTTATTATAATTGTTATTGTGACTACTGAATTGAAAGTTCTCTTTATCTCTTAACTGAAACACCCCATTATTTAACACAGGAGCATGTGGTTGAGGACAAAACATGGAGTACCCGACTCCATGGAATACTAATAATAATAATAATAATAATAATAATAATAATAATAATAATAATAATACCTAGAGGATATCCATGTTGGGCTTCAGACCCACACAATGCAGAAGATCGTGCGATTGGGCTCAGTCCGGATCCTGAGACAAGTTTTGGATTGCTGAGGCTGCTTGTTGCAGCTTGTGCCAGAACTTCCAGCCTGATATTGCTGTGATTTGGGACACAATAATAATAATAATAATAATAATAATCATAATCATAGATAATTTAGAAGTATTTTGAAAAAATCATTTTTCAAATTTGAACTTCCAAGCAAATGCTGCCCGATTCATGGAACATAAATTTCGGGCAGACGTGTATCTGTTGGCTAGGAAAAGAAGTACATGTACATGTATTTTGAAATGGGTTAGTTGTTGGGAAAAAGATTTTTGTTGTGCTGGCAAATTGTGTTCAATCAGCTTACGATCCCACCTCTCCTGGGAGAAATGCTTTTCTTCTGAGGGCTATTGGTAGTTAATGTAGTACCCTCTGCCTCAGCCATTCCCTCACTGAAGAGTAAATCTGAGGCCTATTGCCACACCCATTTTGGCGTACAAAGCATTTAGATGTTGTTATTTTGCTTACTAGCCAGGAAACTTCCGCCCGGCCCTGCAGGCAAACAGAATTTTAGGTCTGTTTCTACCTGGAGTACAGAACAGTTTAAAAATTCCCAGCAGGTAGAGAAATTGCTCTGCAAAGGCTAATTTTTAGTTAATTTTATGGCCATGATACACAGTTTTTTTAATGAATTTTGAAAAAATGGGTTGTTGGGTGCCCCTGCAAGTGAATTTAAAAATATTGTTATTTTTGTATATGTTTGATTAGCTCACCATCACATGCATGACATTAATTAGTATTTTGCATTTGCTATCCGTTTGTTTTTTAGTCTGCCTCAGGTCCTGGTCTGACATTTATTGCATTCACTGAGGCTATTGTGAAGATGCCAGCTTCGCCTATCTGGTCTGTGCTGTTTTTCTGCATGTTGTTGACTCTTGGTCTGGGCAGCATGTTTGGGACGCTGGAGGGGGTTATCACCCCCTTCTATGACCTAAAGATTGTACCTTTTAGGAAAGAGATCATGACTGGTATGTATCATTTTTAAAATAATGTTTTTTTAATGCGTTTCAACAAACCACAGTCACAGACTGGAACTTGTGGACCTCATTATGCATTATTAGAAACAGATCAACGTTGTTGTATTCCGAAGTAGAGAGTTGAACGCTAGTTCGCGACTAGGTAAACAACCACACTTGACGCCACGTTGATTAACCTCAAAAACAGACCACGAGGTCTGGACCCTTTATTCAACTGCGCATGCGTGACATGTATGTAACAAACGTAAAAATAATAATTAATATCAAGAACAAAATAAGTAAAAATCCTATTGCTACATTGATAGTCAAAAAGATTTTAAATACAGTGTACGAAGAAAGGAAAAAGTATTGACAAGATAAAAGTAATATTCTTATGACTGTGCAATATTAAAGCTGAGACCTACTGTTAGTAGTAGAACTGTGATAATGAAAAATGGTCATTTCCTATTAATTTTACAGATGTCTTTAAGTCCTTAGTATTCATTTCAAATTCCTGGAGATTCAGAGTTTGACCTGATTTAGTCTCAAGTTAAAGTATGCTTGTTTATGCAAACAACTCAAAGCCGCTAAGTAAGAGTTTTTGAAAATTCTCTCCTGTCACGTGATATGTGATCTTGTACATGTATATCAGCTTTGTATGTGGCAGTAATGTGGGATGACCTTTAAGTTCCCCTCTGACTTTCTCTGATTTGTTATTTTGAGCAAAGTTCCCCAGGAGATAATTATTATAATAAAATTTATTGTATTATACATGTATGCGTGACGATGACCCTTGATTTCGGAATCAATAATCCAAAATCTTGTTTAAATAAATTATATGCATCGTAGTTTTCTGTAAAAATGCTTTTTACTAATCAATTATTGTTTGTAACATTTTACATTCCTCTATCCTTGTATTAATGTATCAAATTTTGTTGAAGATACATTGTAGTGTACGGTATATAGTTAGTCTTTTTAATTTAGGTTATTGTCCTTACTTAATGGGTACACTGTACCAGTACCTACACGCGGCGACAAAATTTAGTTGAGACAGTTTGCCAACAACAACACTTTCACTGTTTTCAAAGAAAAATAGTCCAAAAAGTACTTTACCGGGATACCCCTCCCTCTTTCCCCCCCCCCCCCCCCAATCAATGTTGTACCACTGTTGACAAGCCTCATAGGAAACAGAAAATAACACAACATTATCCCAGGGGTGAGGGGGAGGGGGTCATTTTCACTTCAAGCCTGAAATAGACCCTAAAGGATAAGAGTGTCTCAACATTTTTGATGCCTACCTACACTGCAATGTGCTGATTCCTAAAAAATGCAATATGAAAGAGTCTCAAGTTTATATTGGAGACACTTAGAACCCGGGGGCCCCCATCCCCCAGTCTTTAACAGCTAGGGCCATTGTAATGTGGGTTTTCATTTCTAAAGATGATTGTGTTCAAATGTTGATTTCGTGCTGATTTTCCATTTGCAGCCATGATCTGTGCTTTCTGTTACTTCCTTGGACTAATCTTCACGCAGCATTCTGGACAATACTGGCTGCAGATGTTTGACAACTATTGTGCTACCTTACCATTGTTGTTTATTGGATTCTGTGAACTTGTTGGTGTGAGTTACATCTATACAACTGAAAGGCGAGTAGCTTTGTTCCTCACTTTTGTTTGAATTGCTTTAATTTATGCTTAATGAAAGCAGGGAGATTCAGGGAGCTTAACTGCTAGCAGCCCCTTCTGTTGCAGTTGGGCTGGTCATGAGGGGGGCTTAACCCTTTCACCTCTAAACTGGCCTAAACCAGCCATACTTAGTATTTTACTCTGTCTAATACCAGACGATTTTACTCATCAATGGGGAACCCACAGGAGTCAATGGGTGAAGGAAGGGAGGAGAGAAGAAGGGACTCAGCAAATCGTCAAAAATTTGAAATTCTGAAGCACTTTCAACACAAACAGGGAAAGACAGTTCTCAAATAGTTGCGGACTGTATCCAAATTAAGATTGAGGTCCCAGATATAACGTCGTAGAATGGGATGCTTTCCAATCTTGTTTTCTTGTTTTGTTGACTGTGCACGGGTGGTTCAGTTGGTTGAGCGTCGGGCTGTCAAGGGTGAGGTTGCGAGTTCAAACCCCGGCCGGATCAAAACTCAGGATCTTAAAATAACTGAGGAGAAAGTCCTGCCTTTGTAATTTCATCACCTAATGGTGAGACTTTCAAGTCTTCTTGGACAGCGACCATAAACGGTAGGCCTCGTCTCACAAAAATATCTTGTGTGTTCATCAGTTCACCCACACACTATTCGAGAAAAGTAGGGGATGAAGTACCTGGTGTTGTGGCTGTCCTGTTCTCTCCAGCAGAAGTGCCCAGCTTGGTGGTGATGTCTCTGAAAAGGCCAGTGTGGTGTATTAGGCCACCTAAGCAGAAACAGCCATAAAGTCAAAAAGGGACTTTGCTGAGTGCTGGAATATATAGATGGAGATCATCATGGAGATGTAGATGTTGACACTGCAACTGTCTTTTTCAGACTTTTTATACTAGCCTAGCATGAATAAGAATATACATGTAGGCATGTGGGCAGTGAAATTTACTGCTATCATGAAATTTACATGTCTCATTAAAACTGGATGCAGAAAAGAATGACTGTGTGTGTGTGTTATTATTTCATTGTTTGAAGCATTTGAAGCTCCGACTATCAAAGCAAATTTTGCCCCAGGCATTTTACAAAGATCTGTTTCGTTGCCGGATATCTGGAGACCACCAACGAGGGAGTATTTTACTCATGATAAACAAGATACTAGACCAGGATTATCTTCGTTGCCTGTCAACAGTCATGGCAGGAATGGCGGCAACACAAAGTCTTGTACCTCCGTGTTCAAGGACGAGATAGTTCCTCTAACTGAGAAAGAAATTGAGAATCTAACCATCTCAGCACTGAAAGACGAGCTTGGTAAAAGGAAGCTATCAAAAAAGGGAAACAAGCAAATTCTGGTTTCCCGATTGAAGTCATCTTTACAAAGTACTAGCCAGAAAACGAGTGCGGTATCTGACCAAACTGATATTCCGCCACTGTGTACCGTACGAGATGAAATCAGTTACCCCGAGAACTGCCCATGCCTGCCCCTTCTGTTAGATTTACAGAAAGAAGTGAAAGAGATGAAAGCTAATTCGTCGCGACAGATACAGCCCAATCTGTCTTCAAATTGCGAACTGACTAAGCTTCAAGAAGAAAACAACGCCCTAAAACTGAGACTTCGCGACGTGGAAGATTGTTACGACTCTTTAAAGCGTGAAGCAAGATCTATTCAAGACGAGAATAAAAGTTTAATGACTGCCCTAAGGCTTTTAAACAGCGAATTTGTCAATGAAACTAAATGTCGTAATGGTAAAAATGAAGACTTCAAGGAGCAAAATTTGCAGTTTTTTACCAGCAAAGCGTGGTTTTAAAATGGCCTGTTTGAACATTAACAGTCTCGTCAAACATATTGACGAACTTAGAGTCCTTCTTTCTGAGTTTTCTGTTGATATTCTGGCAATCAACGAAACAAAACTTGATGAATCCATAAAAAGTTCCGAGCTCCATATACCTGGCTACGAATTTATCCGTCGTGACAGAAGTAGAAATGGTGGAGGAGTAGGTTTTTATATTAAGTCTTCTAATTCTTATGTAGTGCGCTCAGATCTAAATGTAATTAATCTCGAAAATTTAATCATTGAAATTCGTAAACCGAACTCTAGGCCTTTTCTGATAGCGACATGGTACAGACCTCCCTGTTCTCCTACCGATTTATTTTCAAGTTATGAGTCATTTATCGACAAGGTTGATTCTCTTGACCTTGAATACTATTTGTTGGGTGACTTAAACTGTAATTTGGCCTCTTCTACACCTGATGCAAACACTCGTCATTTACTCGAGATTTCGGATTTATATGGGCTCAATCAATTAATAAATGAACCAACTCGTGTTACTGAATCCTCATCTACATTAATCGATTTGATTTTTACTAATCATGCAGATAAGGTAAGCTGTTCCGGTGTCTCCCATATTGGCATCAGCGATCATAGCCTCGTCTATGTTTATCGTAAACTTTCTTCTGATTTATCATCTAAAGGACACTCTTACATCTCTTATAGAAATTTTAGAAATTTTAATCGAGATAATTTTCGAAATGAAATCTCTCAACAAGACTGGTCTTTCGATGAATCTGAAGATCCAAATTTGGTTTGGTCTAACTGGAAAACAAAATTTTTGCGCGTTGTCAATTCTCATGCTCCAATTCGAACTAGACGTGCTAAATTGAATAACTCACCCTGGATTAATTCAGTCTTGAAGAATGATATGCGCTGTCGTGATGCTGCTAAAAAGAAGGCGATAAAAACAAAGAATCCTCATGACTGGGCTAATTACAGAAAATTACGAAATAAAATCAACGATAATGTAAAAACCACTAAGGCATCCTATTATCATAATAGTCTTATTCAATCCGAAGGAAACTCTCGAAGGACTTGGAAAACTATTAATCACCTCATGTCCCGTCGTCAGAACAACCAGCTGGTAAAGGAAGTCAAAGTAAATGATATATCTATCTGTAATTCTAACGAGATTTCCAATACCTTTAACGAACATTTTTCAACTATTGGGCCCAGACTAGCCCGCGAAATACCTTCTACTTCGGACGAAGTGTCTACTTATTTAAACAATTTTCCTGAAAACTTCAACAAATTCTCTTTTCGTCCAACTACTAGTAGTATTGTTTTTACTCATCTAAATCGATTGTCGAAAACTAAATCTACTGGGTTAGACAATATCTCTGCTAAGTTAATTCGTGAGTGTGCTGATATTATTTCAGGTCCGTTATGTGACCTGTTTAATAAATCTTTGATGTCTGGCATATTTCCTGACGATTGGAAGTGTGCCAGAGTGATTCCGTTGTTCAAACAGGGCGAGTCACTTGATTTGAACAACTACCGACCTATCTCTGTCATTTCAGTTGTCGCCAAAGTGTTTGAGAGGATTGTGTACGATCAGTTATACAACTTCTTAAGTAACGAGGGAATCATCTCTAAACAACAATCCGGTTTCCGGTCTTTGCACTCTACTGTTAGTGCTCTTCTTGAAGCCACTGACAGTTGGGCGTTTAATATCGATCGTGGCTACGTAAATGCCGTAGTGTTCCTCGACTTAAAAAAGGCCTTCGACACTGTTGATCATGAGATACTATTAACTAAAATGAATCAGTACGGAATTCAAGGGAAATCGCTTGATTGGTTTAAATCATATTTGACGAATCGCACACAACGGTGCTCCGTTAACGGTTGTCTCTCTGATTTTACCACTCTTAAATGCGGTGTGCCACAGGGAACGATCCTTGGCCCTCTTTTATTTCTAATTTATATTAATGATTTGCCTAACTGTCTATCGTTCAGCGTTCCTAGAATGTATGCTGATGATACACATATTACTTATGCTGGCTCTGATTTACATCTGATTCAGTCTAGTATATCTCATGACCTTGAAAAGCTAAGCAAATGGCTTGTGTCTAACAAACTTACTTTGAACGCTACGAAGACTGAATTTATGTTGATCGGATCCAGGCAAAGATTAAGCACTCTAACTGATACTCTTGAACTCTCCATTGATAATGTTCCAATTGAAAAAGTTTCCTCAGTGAAATCACTTGGAATATATGCTGACGAAAATCTAACATGGTATCTCCACGTTGATAAACTGTGTAAAAAGATTGCTTCCGCAATTGGAGCCATTAAACGAGTTAAGCCATTTGTGCCTCAATCAACTTTACTCAGTATATACAACTCACTAGTTCAACCCCATTTTGATTACTGCAGCCTAGTCTGGGGTAATTGTGGTAAAACATTATCTAACAAGCTACAAAAACTACAGAACCGTGCTGCACGAGTGATAACTTCATCGAGCCATGACGCTGATGTTAATTCCTTGTTTGACAAACTCAGCTGGAAAGACTTAAATTCTCAACGTCAAATTCAGAAAGCTTTAATGGTTTAAGTCTTTAAATGGTCTGGTTCCCGAATATCTCACGTCTAAATTTGTAACGCGTAATGTATCAAACTATGCTCTGAGGGATTCGGCAAATAAACTTGTTGTTCCGTTTCCGAGAACAAACTACATGAAAAATAGTTCTAGTTACAGCGGCGCAACTCTTTGGAACAGCTTACATCGTAACATTAGGGAATCTAGTTCCATTGATCAATTTAAACGCCTTCTCTATCAAAATTTTTAAATACACGGCATTCATGGAAATCAGGTCTGTAGGTAGCTTATTTTGTAAATTAATGTAATAATAGGATTAGGATTTTAGATTTTAAGATTTTAGGATTTTACAAATCTCTTTTTTGGAATTGTACCTGATGAATTTTTTACCGTGTATAAATTAAGTAAATAAATAAATAAATAAATAAAATGTAAGTGTGCAAATAAAATTTGAGTCACGGTCTGCAATATAATATGAATGATGAAATCAGGGTGAGCAAATTTGCTTACAATGTGCTCTTTCACTTGTTTCTTCCTGGAAACAATTAAGTACCATAATTGCAGTACCTGCAGTACCGCCTAGAAGTATTGACCCCTAGGGACGAGGCAATACCTCGTCTTTGCCGCAGGTAGTGGACGCGCGGCACCGAGGTATGCAAATTCTTTTCCCTCGGTAAAACCGAGGTGCACTTTGCCGCGGGAAATTTGCCGCTGGAGAAAAGACGAGGCTTGCCGCGGGAAAGAACAATGATCTGTTGTTCTTATAAAATGAGCGAAAGACTGTCAAATTTTATATCTCATGGTGTGAAGAATCGATTCGTAATGCAAGAAATTGTAATCAAAATGAGAAAGTGTGCCATTTACGTAAGGACTCAAATTTTATAATCTTTACATAATGTAAAACTGAAGACTTCTTTAACCCTTTCACCGCCAAAAATGCAAATTGACACTTGTAGATTTTACTCTGTCTAACGCCAGTAGATTTTACTCTGTCTAACGCCAGACGATTTTACTCGTCAATGGGGAAGCCCTCGGCAGTGAAAGGGTTAACAACATCGAGATTCGCTCAAAAACTATGTCCCCAGTTAACCCTTTCACCGCCAAAAATGCAAATTGACACTTGTAGATTTTACTCTGTCTAACGCCAGACGATTTTACTCGTCAATGGGGAAGCCCTCGGCAGTGAAAGGGTTAACAACATCGGGATTCGCTCAAAAACTATGTCCCCAGTTAACCCTTTCACCGCCAAAAATGCAAATTGACACTTGTAGATTTTACTCTGTCTAACGCCAGACGATTTTACTCGTCAATGGGGAAGCCCTCGGCAGTGAAAGGGTTAACAACATCGGGATTCGCTCAAAAACTATGTCCCCAGTTAACCCTTTCACCGCCAAAAATGCAAATTGACACTTGTAGATTTTACTCTGTCTAACGCCAGACGATTTTACTCGTCAATGGGGAAGCCCTCGGCAGTGAAAGGGTTAACAACATCGGGATTCGCTCAAAAACTATGTCCCCAGTTAACCCTTTCACCGCCAAAAATGCAAATTGACACTTGTAGATTTTACTCTGTCTAACGCCAGACGATTTTACTCGTCAATGGGGAAGCCCTCGGCAGTGAAAGGGTTAACAACATCGGGATTCGCTCAAAAACTATGTCCCCAGTTAACCCTTTCACCGCCAAAAATGCAAATTGACACTTGTAGATTTTACTCTGTCTAACGCCAGACGATTTTACTCGTCAATGGGGAAGCCCTCGGCAGTGAAAGGGTTAACAACATCGGGATTCGCTCAAAAACTATGTCCCCAGTTAACCCTTTCACCGCCAAAAATGCAAATTGACACTTGTAGATTTTACTCTGTCTAACGCCAGTAGATTTTACTCTGTCTAACGCCAGACGATTTTACTCGTCAATGGGGAAGCCCTCGGCAGTGAAAGGGTTAACAACATCGGGATTCGCTCAAAAACTATGTCCCCAGTTAACCCTTTCACCGCCAAAAATGCAAATTGACACTTGTAGATTTTACTCTGTCTAACGCCAGACGATTTTACTCGTCAATAGGGAAGCCCTCGGCAGTGAAAGGGTTAACAACATCGGGATTCGCTCAAAAACTATGTCCCCAGTTAACCCTTTCACCGCCAAAAATGCAAATTGACACTTGTAGATTTTACTCTGTCTAACGCCAGACGATTTTACTCGTCAATGGGGAAGCCCTCGGCAGTGAAAGGGTTAACAACATCGGGATTCGCTCAAAAACTATGTCCCCAGTTAACCCTTTCACCGCCAAAAATGCAAATTGACACTTGTAGATTTTACTCTGTCTAACGCCAGACGATTTTACTCGTCAATGGGGAAGCCCTCGGCAGTGAAAGGGTTAACAACATCGGGATTCGCTCAAAAACTATGTCCCCAGTTAACCCTTTCACCGCCAAAAATGCAAATTGACACTTGTAGATTTTACTCTGTCTAACGCCAGTAGATTTTACTCTGTCTAACGCCAGACGATTTTACTCGTCAATGGGGAAGCCCTCGGCAGTGAAAGGGTTAACAACATCGGGATTCGCTCAAAAACTATGTCCCCAGTTAACCCTTTCACCGCCAAAAATGCAAATTGACACTTGTAGATTTTACTCTGTCTAACGCCAGACGATTTTACTCGTCAATGGGGAAGCCCTCGGCAGTGAAAGGGTTAACAACATCGGGATTCGCTCAAAAACTATGTCCCCAGTTAACCCTTTCACCGCCAAAAATGCAAATTGACACTTGTAGATTTTACTCTGTCTAACGCCAGTAGATTTTACTCGTCAATGGGGAAGCCCTCGGCAGTGAAAGGGTTAACAACATCGGGATTCGCTCAAAAACTATGTCCCCAGTTAACCCTTTCACCGCCAAAAATGCAAATTGACACTTGTAGATTTTACTCTGTCTAACGCCAGACGATTTTACTCGTCAATGGGGAAGCCCTCGGCAGTGAAAGGGTTAACAACATCGGGATTCGCTCAAAAACTATGTCCCCAGTTAACCCTTTCACCGCCAAAAATGCAAATTGACACTTGTAGATTTTACTCTGTCTAACGCCAGACGATTTTACTCGTCAATGGGGAAGCCCTCGGCAGTGAAAGGGTTAACAACATCGGGATTCGCTCAAAAACTATGTCCCCAGTTAACCCTTTCACCGCCAAAAATGCAAATTGACACTTGTAGATTTTACTCTGTCTAACGCCAGACGATTTTACTCGTCAATGGGGAAGCCCTCGGCAGTGAAAGGGTTAACAACATCGGGATTCGCTCAAAAACTATGTCCCCAGTTAACCCTTTCACCGCCAAAAATGCAAATTGACACTTGTAGATTTTACTCTGTCTAACGCCAGACGATTTTACTCGTCAATGGGGAAGCCCTCGGCAGTGAAAGGGTTAACAACATCGGGATTCGCTCAAAAACTATGTCCCCAGTTAACCCTTTCACCGCCAAAAATGCAAATTGACACTTGTAGATTTTACTCTGTCTAACGCCAGACGATTTTACTCGTCAATGGGGAAGCCCTCGGCAGTGAAAGGGTTAACAACATCGGGATTCGCTCAAAAACTATGTCCCCAGTTAACCCTTTCACCGCCAAAAATGCAAATTGACACTTGTAGATTTTACTCTGTCTAACGCCAGACGATTTTACTCGTCAATGGGGAAGCCCTCGGCAGTGAAAGGGTTAACAACATCGGGATTCGCTCAAAAACTATGTCCCCAGTTAACCCTTTCACCGCCAAAAATGCAAATTGACACTTGTAGATTTTACTCTGTCTAACGCCAGACGATTTTACTCGTCAATGGGGAAGCCCTCGGCAGTGAAAGGGTTAACAACATCGGGATTCGCTCAAAAACTATGTCCCCAGTTAACCCTTTCACCGCCAAAAATGCAAATTGACACTTGTAGATTTTACTCTGTCTAACGCCAGACGATTTTACTCGTCAATGGGGAAGCCCTCGGCAGTGAAAGGGTTAACAACATCGGGATTCGCTCAAAAACTATGTCCCCAGTTAACCCTTTCACCGCCAAAAATGCAAATTGACACTTGTAGATTTTACTCTGTCTAACGCCAGACGATTTTACTCGTCAATGGGGAAGCCCTCGGCAGTGAAAGGGTTAACAACATCGGGATTCGCTCAAAAACTATGTCCCCAGTTAACCCTTTCACCGCCAAAAATGCAAATTGACACTTGTAGATTTTACTCTGTCTAACGCCAGACGATTTTACTCGTCAATGGGGAAGCCCTCGGCAGTGAAAGGGTTAACAACATCGGGATTCGCTCAAAAACTATGTCCCCAGTTAACCCTTTCACCGCCAAAAATGCAAATTGACACTTGTAGATTTTACTCTGTCTAACGCCAGACGATTTTACTCGTCAATGGGGAAGCCCTCGGCAGTGAAAGGGTTAACAACATCGGGATTCGCTCAAAAACTATGTCCCCAGTTAACCCTTTCACCGCCAAAAATGCAAATTGACACTTGTAGATTTTACTCTGTCTAACGCCAGACGATTTTACTCGTCAATGGGGAAGCCCTCGGCAGTGAAAGGGTTAACAACATCGGGATTCGCTCAAAAACTATGTCCCCAGTTAACCCTTTCACCGCCAAAAATGCAAATTGACACTTGTAGATTTTACTCTGTCTAACGCCAGACGATTTTACTCGTCAATGGGGAAGCCCTCGGCAGTGAAAGGGTTAACAACATCGGGATTCGCTCAAAAACTATGTCCCCAGTTAACCCTTTCACCGCCAAAAATGCAAATTGACACTTGTAGATTTTACTCTGTCTAACGCCAGTAGATTTTACTCTGTCTAACGCCAGACGATTTTACTCGTCAATGGGGAAGCCCTCGGCAGTGAAAGGGTTAACAACATCGGGATTCGCTCAAAAACTATGTCCCCAGTTAACCCTTTCACCGCCAAAAATGCAAATTGACACTTGTAGATTTTACTCTGTCTAACGCCAGACGATTTTACTCGTCAATGGGGAAGCCCTCGGCAGTGAAAGGGTTAACAACATCGGGATTCGCTCAAAAACTATGTCCCCAGTTAACCCTTTCACCGCCAAAAATGCAAATTGACACTTGTAGATTTTACTCTGTCTAACGCCAGACGATTTTACTCGTCAATGGGGAAGCCCTCGGCAGTGAAAGGGTTAACAACATCGGGATTCGCTCAAAAACTATGTCCCCAGTTAACCCTTTCACCGCCAAAAATGCAAATTGACACTTGTAGATTTTACTCTGTCTAACGCCAGACGATTTTACTCGTCAATGGGGAAGCCCTCGGCAGTGAAAGGGTTAACAACATCGGGATTCGCTCAAAAACTATGTCCCCAGTTAACCCTTTCACCGCCAAAAATGCAAATTGACACTTGTAGATTTTACTCTGTCTAACGCCAGACGATTTTACTCGTCAATGGGGAAGCCCTCGGCAGTGAAAGGGTTAACAACATCGGGATTCGCTCAAAAACTATGTCCCCAGTTAACCCTTTCACCGCCAAAAATGCAAATTGACACTTGTAGATTTTACTCTGTCTAACGCCAGACGATTTTACTCGTCAATGGGGAAGCCCTCGGCAGTGAAAGGGTTAACAACATCGGGATTCGCTCAAAAACTATGTCCCCAGTTAACCCTTTCACCGCCAAAAATGCAAATTGACACTTGTAGATTTTACTCTGTCTAACGCCAGACGATTTTACTCGTCAATGGGGAAGCCCTCGGCAGTGAAAGGGTTAACAACATCGGGATTCGCTCAAAAACTATGTCCCCAGTTAACCCTTTCACCGCCAAAAATGCAAATTGACACTTGTAGATTTTACTCTGTCTAACGCCAGACGATTTTACTCGTCAATGGGGAAGCCCTCGGCAGTGAAAGGGTTAACAACATCGGGATTCGCTCAAAAACTATGTCCCCAGTTAACCCTTTCACCGCCAAAAATGCAAATTGACACTTGTAGATTTTACTCTGTCTAACGCCAGACGATTTTACTCGTCAATGGGGAAGCCCTCGGCAGTGAAAGGGTTAACAACATCGGGATTCGCTCAAAAACTATGTCCCCAGTTAACCCTTTCACCGCCAAAAATGCAAATTGACACTTGTAGATTTTACTCTGTCTAACGCCAGACGATTTTACTCGTCAATGGGGAAGCCCTCGGCAGTGAAAGGGTTAACAACATCGGGATTCGCTCAAAAACTATGTCCCCAGTTAACCCTTTCACCGCCAAAAATGCAAATTGACACTTGTAGATTTTACTCTGTCTAACGCCAGACGATTTTACTCGTCAATGGGGAAGCCCTCGGCAGTGAAAGGGTTAACAACATCGGGATTCGCTCAAAAACTATGTCCCCAGTTAACCCTTTCACCGCCAAAAATGCAAATTGACACTTGTAGATTTTACTCTGTCTAACGCCAGACGATTTTACTCGTCAATGGGGAAGCCCTCGGCAGTGAAAGGGTTAACAACATCGGGATTCGCTCAAAAACTATGTCCCCAGTTAACCCTTTCACCGCCAAAAATGCAAATTGACACTTGTAGATTTTACTCTGTCTAACGCCAGACGATTTTACTCGTCAATGGGGAAGCCCTCGGCAGTGAAAGGGTTAACAACATCGGGATTCGCTCAAAAACTATGTCCCCAGTTAACCCTTTCACCGCCAAAAATGCAAATTGACACTTGTAGATTTTACTCTGTCTAACGCCAGACGATTTTACTCGTCAATGGGGAAGCCCTCGGCAGTGAAAGGGTTAACAACATCGGGATTCGCTCAAAAACTATGTCCCCAGTTAACCCTTTCACCGCCAAAAATGCAAATTGACACTTGTAGATTTTACTCTGTCTAACGCCAGTAGATTTTACTCTGTCTAACGCCAGACGATTTTACTCGTCAATGGGGAAGCCCTCGGCAGTGAAAGGGTTAACAACATCGGGATTCGCTCAAAAACTATGTCCCCAGTTAACCCTTTCACCGCCAAAAATGCAAATTGACACTTGTAGATTTTACTCTGTCTAACGCCAGTAGATTTTACTCTGTCTAACGCCAGACGATTTTACTCGTCAATGGGGAAGCCCTCGGCAGTGAAAGGGTTAACAACATCGGGATTCGCTCAAAAACTATGTCCCCAGTTAACCCTTTCACCGCCAAAAATGCAAATTGACACTTGTAGATTTTACTCTGTCTAACGCCAGTAGATTTTACTCTGTCTAACGCCAGACGATTTTACTCGTCAATGGGGAAGCCCTCGGCAGTGAAAGGGTTAACAACATCGGGATTCGCTCAAAAACTATGTCCCCAGTTAACCCTTTCACCGCCAAAAATGCAAATTGACACTTGTAGATTTTACTCTGTCTAACGCCAGACGATTTTACTCGTCAATGGGGAAGCCTTCGGCAGTGAAAGGGTTAACAACATCGGGATTCGCTCAAAAACTATGTCCCCAGTTAACCCTTTCACCGCCAAAAATGCAAATTGACACTTGTAGATTTTACTCTGTCTAACGCCAGACGATTTTACTCGTCAATGGGGAAGCCCTCGGCAGTGAAAGGGTTAACAACATCGGGATTCGCTCAAAAACTATGTCCCCAGTTAACCCTTTCACCGCCAAAAATGCAAATTGACACTTGTAGATTTTACTCTGTCTAACGCCAGTAGATTTTACTCTGTCTAACGCCAGACGATTTTACTCGTCAATGGGGAAGCCCTCGGCAGTGAAAGGGTTAACAACATCGGGATTCGCTCAAAAACTATGTCCCCAGTTAACCCTTTCACCGCCAAAAATGCAAATTGACACTTGTAGATTTTACTCTGTCTAACGCCAGACGATTTTACTCGTCAATGGGGAAGCCCTCGGCAGTGAAAGGGTTAACAACATCGGGATTCGCTCAAAAACTATGTCCCCAGTTAACCCTTTCACCGCCAAAAATGCAAATTGACACTTGTAGATTTTACTCTGTCTAACGCCAGTAGATTTTACTCTGTCTAACGCCAGACGATTTTACTCGTCAATGGGGAAGCCCTCGGCAGTGAAAGGGTTAACAACATCGGGATTCGCTCAAAAACTATGTCCCCAGTTAACCCTTTCACCGCCAAAAATGCAAATTGACACTTGTAGATTTTACTCTGTCTAACGCCAGACGATTTTACTCGTCAATGGGGAAGCCCTCGGCAGTGAAAGGGTTAACAACATCGGGATTCGCTCAAAAACTATGTCCCCAGTTAACCCTTTCACCGCCAAAAATGCAAATTGACACTTGTAGATTTTACTCTGTCTAACGCCAGACGATTTTACTCGTCAATGGGGAAGCCCTCGGCAGTGAAAGGGTTAACAACATCGGAATTCGCTCAAAAACTATGTCCCCAGTTAACCCTTTCACCGCCAAAAATGCAAATTGACACTTGTAGATTTTACTCTGTCTAACGCCAGACGATTTTACTCGTCAATGGGGAAGCCCTCGGCAGTGAAAGGGTTAACAACATCGGAATTCGCTCAAAAACTATGTCCCCAGTTAACCCTTTCATCGCCAAAAATGCAAATTGACACTTGTAGATTTTACTCTGTCTAACGCCAGACGATTTTACTCGTCAATGGGGAAGCCCTCGGCAGTGAAAGGGTTAACAACATCGGGATTCGCTCAAAAACTATGTCCCCAGTTAACCCTTTCACCGCCAAAAATGCAAATTGACACTTGTAGATTTTACTCTGTCTAACGCCAGTAGATTTTACTCTGTCTAACGCCAGACGATTTTACTCGTCAATGGGGAAGCCCTCGGCAGTGAAAGGGTTAACAACATCGGGATTCGCTCAAAAACTATGTCCCCAGTTAACCCTTTCACCGCCAAAAATGCAAATTGACACTTGTAGATTTTACTCTGTCTAACGCCAGACGATTTTACTCGTCAATGGGGAAGCCCTCGGCAGTGAAAGGGTTAACAACATCGGGATTCGCTCAAAAACTATGTCCCCAGTTAACCCTTTCACCGCCAAAAATGCAAATTGACACTTGTAGATTTTACTCTGTCTAACGCCAGACGATTTTACTCGTCAATGGGGAAGCCCTCGGCAGTGAAAGGGTTAACAACATCGGGATTCGCTCAAAAACTATGTCCCCAGTTAACCCTTTCACCGCCAAAAATGCAAATTGACACTTGTAGATTTTACTCTGTCTAACGCCAGACGATTTTACTCGTCAATGGGGAAGCCCTCGGCAGTGAAAGGGTTAACAACATCGGGATTCGCTCAAAAACTATGTCCCCAGTTAACCCTTTCACCGCCAAAAATGCAAATTGACACTTGTAGATTTTACTCTGTCTAACGCCAGACGATTTTACTCTGTCTAACGCCAGACGATTTTACTCGTCAATGGGGAAGCCCTCGGCAGTGAAAGGGTTAACAACATCGGGATTCGCTCAAAAACTATGTCCCCAGTTAACCCTTTCACCGCCAAAAATGCAAATTGACACTTGTAGATTTTACTCTGTCTAACGCCAGACGATTTTACTCGTCAATGGGGAAGCCCTCGGCAGTGAAAGGGTTAACAACATCGGGATTCGCTCAAAAACTATGTCCCCAGTTAACCCTTTCACCGCCAAAAATGCAAATTGACACTTGTAGATTTTACTCTGTCTAACGCCAGACGATTTTACTCGTCAATGGGGAAGCCCTCGGCAGTGAAAGGGTTAACAACATCGGGATTCGCTCAAAAACTATGTCCCCAGTTAACCCTTTCACCGCCAAAAATGCAAATTGACACTTGTAGATTTTACTCTGTCTAACGCCAGTAGATTTTACTCTGTCTAACGCCAGACGATTTTACTCGTCAATGGGGAAGCCCTCGGCAGTGAAAGGGTTAACAACATCGGGATTCGCTCAAAAACTATGTCCCCAGTTAACCCTTTCACCGCCAAAAATGCAAATTGACACTTGTAGATTTTACTCTGTCTAACGCCAGACGATTTTACTCGTCAATGGGGAAGCCCTCGGCAGTGAAAGGGTTAACAACATCGGGATTCGCTCAAAAACTATGTCCCCAGTTAACCCTTTCACCGCCAAAAATGCAAATTGACACTTGTAGATTTTACTCTGTCTAACGCCAGACGATTTTACTCGTCAATGGGGAAGCCCTCGGCAGTGAAAGGGTTAACAACATCGGAATTCGCTCAAAAACTATGTCCCCAGTTAACCCTTTCACCGCCAAAAATGCAAATTGACACTTGTAGATTTTACTCTGTCTAACGCCAGACGATTTTACTCGTCAATGGGGAAGCCCTCGGCAGTGAAAGGGTTAACAACATCGGGATTCGCTCAAAAACTATGTCCCCAGTTAACCCTTTCACCGCCAAAAATGCAAATTGACACTTGTAGATTTTACTCTGTCTAACGCCAGTAGATTTTACTCTGTCTAACGCCAGACGATTTTACTCGTCAATGGGGAAGCCCTCGGCAGTGAAAGGGTTAACAACATCGGGATTCGCTCAAAAACTATGTCCCCAGTTAACCCTTTCACCGCCAAAAATGCAAATTGACACTTGTAGATTTTACTCTGTCTAACGCCAGACGATTTTACTCGTCAATGGGGAAGCCCTCGGCAGTGAAAGGGTTAACAACATCGGGATTCGCTCAAAAACTATGTCCCCAGTTAACCCTTTCACCGCCAAAAATGCAAATTGACACTTGTAGATTTTACTCTGTCTAACGCCAGACGATTTTACTCGTCAATGGGGAAGCCCTCGGCAGTGAAAGGGTTAACA
>NW_027179690.1:72500-100000 GCF_036669935.1 Montipora foliosa | reverse complement strand
ATCCTTGATCTTTTCAGAGAAGACGCAGTTGTAGTTGTTGCTACCATTTGTTTCTTGCGCCATCTTCGATGTCTGGTGTACTTCTTTCAATTACGTGGAAGATGAAATATCAAGACACCTAGACAAAGTATGATTGTTTCATAGGGATCGTAAGAATCAACCCTCTCCCCAGGCTCTATCTCCGTTGCCTAGTCGCAGAGGAAAGAGAACCTGAGAATGAGACTGTGAGTTGGTGATTACGGGCTCTTTCTCTTCTAAATGTAAAGAGGAAAAAATGCGAAAATTTTGCAAGCCAGAAATAGCGTCCGAGGAAAGAGTGGTCTACGATGCTCCATCGCGTTTAGACTGATGGCTCCCTTGAAATTATCCGCACTGGCATGCGAGACCGACTGCCAGCAATCCATCGACCGAATACGTTCCACCATCCAGATACAGGGATACAGGAAAGGGCCACATTAGGAAAAGGGACTATGACATCGCAAGCAAAATCACAATAACATTGACACCAAAAATTACCAATTTCTTTGTTTATATTTATTGTTTCACATTTTTTAAAAGTATTTATGAATATATTCATTATCTTTTCTTATTATCGCTTTAAACTGAATTCCCTACTGAATTGAGCCATTTTTAAATTGTCTAATGTAGAAGTTCAGCTTTTTTTACCTTTGCTCTATAAGCGAAGGAAATAAAAGCAATCTACCCGCAGGCCAAATAGGAAATGTAAGACTGACATACGATATAATCTTTTCATTGATTATTTGGAAAGAGGCCAATTAATTTTCTTTCATTTCATTTTTATTCTTTGAATGTCCTGCCTCCTTGCTAAACAGCTATTTTAGAGCGGTTGTTTTCTCTAGCAAGGATGCGGACGGAGTTTCTTTTGAAAAGTTTCTTCAAAAAAATGAAGAATTGTCATATATTTTCTTGTTTGAAATTTACATGCACGTGAACACAAGTTTAAATGTCTCATTTACATTTCACCGGAAGGCTTTTCCTCCACGTAAGGTGGTATTCTGGGTGAATTAATAAAAGCAAAGTATAATCTGCTGTGCAACAACATTAACTATGACTACAATGAGAGAAAACGATAACAAACCATAAATTGTTCGACTTTTGTCTTATTTCCCGACCGCTTAGCTATCCTCTCGCACGAAAAAGATTCTTTTCTTCTCTCCCATCATTACCGACCGCAGACTCTTGCACGACAACACTTTCGCGTTCACCTCACATTAAACAACGCCTTATTGCCGGTTACAACAACAATGTTCAGTAGGTCGACCCACCTCAGTTACAGTCGTATTATACAAAAGCAAACCCGTCATCTCCATTATAAAGAAAATCAAAACTGACACCTTAAAGTGAAGACTTATACAATGTAATCATTAAATTGCGACGCTATAACTGGTAGAAAGTTTGCAAAAACTCGTCTCCTCCTCTCCACTGCCTCCACATCCTATCATTTAAGTAGGCTTGAAGGTCTTTAGCCTCCACTCCACGTAGGGTCTTGATTCCGAGCCTCAAATTCGGCCTCTTGAGTGTGGACACCGCTTGTAGCATCTACAAAGTTATCGGCGTGAACTACCACCCGATGGAGCGACACGTGGTTCGGAAGATGGCGTTCCAAGCCCTGATAAGCCCCCCAGTCATCGGTGAAAACTTCGCTTCTGGGTTGGAGGCATTTGGCTAAGATCGGCAAGAGGGTGGCTCTGTCTCTTTTCTCTACTACTTGGTAGTACCCCTTGGCTGGCCGCGTAGCAGTGGACAGCCCACCAAACACCCACGAATCGGGACCTCGACGTCCTCTATTGTGCTTGTCAATAAAAATTAAAACATATGCAAAATAAATAAATAACTTCTGAACTGTAGATATCTTTTGGCATTAGATACGCAATCAATGAGAACTTTTTCAGACTTTTTATTTCAGACAGCAATACAAAATGCGAGAGATCTCGTACAGTTTTGATAAACGCAGTACTAACAACTGTTGATTACTCTTCTCAGAAATCTCATTGGAGTTATCTTATCGTCGCTCAACTAACAACTTGCATCGAGACTAAATTTTACGAGCGTACTATAGGGCAGCAGCAAATTGTTTCGGCAATCAAAAAGTATCTTACCGGCTTGGCCTTGTGGTTGAATTTGCTTTCGTCGCATTTGACGACAGCTGTGCCGGGGAACGGAATGAAAGGGTTTCCTTCAATGTCAGCTGAACAGATGTCTTCCAAACTCCTAAAAACCCTACAAACCAGGTTTTCGCTCAAAGACATCATCCTGGCTGCCCTTCTGCGTTGTTCATCTTGTGACCAAAAGTAAATAAGCACGATTAAATCGCCAAGGGGTATTTTGGGATATTTCTCAAAAAAACTGTTTGTGCGTAGACTCCTCTTTTTTCTGCACACTGCACATCTCCTATGAAAGGAACAACAGTGATTACAAGATTGTCCGGTTGTCAATTAGCCCGGCTGTGTTGCGAGCCGGCAAAAGGAGCCTCGCACGACAACGACATCGAGGCTTGGGGGTTGAAAAGTAACCATGAAAAAACTTGTGAAGCGAAAAATCTCTTCTTTTAAGATGGCTTATTTTACAAAGCGACTTCGCACAAATAAAAATAATCTTCTCGGCGTCTTCATTTCAAAAAAATAATGAGTAAACGAATAATTTCAATCCGAGAGAGAATTTTGCTCACTTTCTTTTTTTATTTTTATTATTATTATTATTATTATTATTATTATTATTATTATTATTATTATTTTGTTTTCACTGTTACGTTCAGCGCTTAGCCTCCCTCGCCTCTACAAAATATAGCCGATTGAATTTCCTGCTTCCTCTCTAAACATAATGTTTTCAATTGTCAGTTCGTATTCTCTTTTGAATTAGACAGATGGGATCACACTTTTCGTTTCTTTAATTTCATCGCGACAAAAGTAGATCAATTATTAGGAATGATAGAGTTCGCTTGCTTGAATTTCTTTCTACATCAAAAAGAAACGGTCATAGAACTCAAATACATTCCCTTATTTTATCATCGCGATAGCTCTCGGTTATTTGAAACTCCTCACTTAACATGCTTTACATTCTTCGACCATAGTTATGCTTCGACCAAAGCTGATCGCGCTCGCTCTTGTTGCTTTGAAACAAAAGGACTCGAAAAGACGGGTTGCACTTTCTTAAATTTCTTACATTTCAAAACCGTAACCTGATAAAGAATTCGCCGGATTCTTCAAAAGTGTTCCACGTAGTTCATTATTTACGAGATCGAATACAAACAGCATAAGTGACCGCATACGCGATATCTCGCGCGCAATGATTTAATAACCCAAGATTTAATGCATGCCAAAATTGATTTAAAAGTGGAATTAGTTGCTCTCTGGTCTCATTAAACAACATATTAGTGCAAATAGGGTACTTAATATCCTAATACGGGTTAAATATACAATTCCTACCATTGATAGCCATCCACGTGGTCCCCGGACCTTTCAACTAGAGTCATGTTGGAGGGTCCCAATGGGGTAGTGGCTTTTACGGCTAACAGTTAATATTTTGCCCCTTTTACGGCTAATGGTTAATTTGCTCCCATTACGGTTTTCTGAAATTTTGATAATTAATTACCATTGTTTTACATTAGAATATAACAGTTAAAAGTAGGTCAATCAAAGTGCTTTTGAAGGAAGAAGTATATTGCAATCTTCACCGATTTGAACCCTTGCTTTGTATCTTCCTCTTAGCTTCTCCTCTCCAGTGCGATAGATACTAACAACTGCCTTCACTATCCATAGCTACAAATCTCGCTAGTAAATTTCTGTGACACTTGATGCCCCATATCAGTTCACGCCTTCCTCATGAATGCCCAAAGTTATTGCCCTAAGGGATACGGGGGCGAGGGGTTGTATTATGGGTTGGTGTCACCATCTTTTTGGCCGGGATTGTAGCCATGGATAGCTGCCATTCATAAAGAAAAACTGAACAACAAGATCGGAAAATTGCGAGAGATGTCAAAACGTCACTGAGGCGGCTATCAAGTCTGTCAAAGTGTGTGATACGATCCATTTCAAAGACGCACCCACCATTTCAATTCCGGCGTTGTGAAATGACTTTAATTAGCCGAATTAGTTAAACGATACGCAAATGGAGTTCTTTACAAGACAATTGAGAGATTTGCGCTAATATATATTTTTTACGTTAACGGTTTTCAATTTGTTTTACGGCTAATGGTTAAATTTTAAGTTGTTTTACGCCTAACGGTTACATTTTTGGCCCTTTTACGGCTAACGGTTAACCCCATTGAGACCCTCATGTTGGTGTTGCATCCACCGCAGTGAAGCGGATTGGCAAGAAGAGAGCGTTGTTGTAACCAGCGGCGTTGTCTATCGGTGGAAGACTGCTTAAACTGCATGAAATATTCTAGATTCATTTTCGATTAAGAAAAAGTGTTTGCGAATGAGAGCGGTAAGTTTTGGAAACAATTAAATATCTTTGGCGCGCTTCAAGGCCAGTGTCAAAAAAGGTTGTGTCTGCCTGCTTTGTTATGATTGACATATTTCTCTTTGTTAGAAAATTAGCAAATTAGAAAGTAATACAATGATTGCACATCAGTGGAAGCTCCACGTTCCGTTATCGCAACAGACCGTGGCGGCCTGATACAATGCTATACGTCTATTATTATTATTATTATTATTATTATTATTATTATTATTATTATTATTATTATTATTATTAATATTATTATTATTATCATTATTATTGTGTTTGAACTTCATGTAAGACTCCTTAGATGCAACTTGTTGATGTAAATAATATTGTATATTTATGTAAATTTGTCACTTTCTTAATTTATTAGTAATTTAATTTTTATCCGTACTATCTATTTTGCCAGTTCACTTCTATACATATATGTATATATTTTTGTTTTCCTTTCATTTAATTCCTGTGGTAGTGGCCATCTACACACTATGCACTTTTTTACTTCTTTTTCACTCAAGTATAATTAATATGTTTCCCTCTTTCTTTTAATTGGTATATTCTTTTTTTTATATATATATTTATTTTCGAAAATAGTGCATAATAATAATAAATCTTAAATCTTAAATCTTGAAATCAGTGCTCCTCCTGTGCAATGAAATCCTTCAGTATTGTATAATTTGATTACCTGAGTGGTTCGAATCCAACTTGTTATTTACTTAGCTGATTAGAGTGTAATGGGAAGTGCAAAGTATCTATCCCATATGACCCATGTCAGCGTTAGCCCTACTGATGGAAATGGGCCCACACAAGGAGAGAGAAAAACTCTGACCAGGGTGGGAATTGAACCAACGACCTCCGGGTGAGACCGGGAGCAGACGGGAGCAGGCGGTGGGAACTGACGATGTTAAAGTCACGGCAATTCTTGTCCTTACAAATTAAAATATTCCATAGTACTTGGCCTCTATGAGCGATAGAGTTTTTGCAATCTTTACTGATGGCAATATGACTTTGAAATAAAAGTTAATAAGAACATCCTTTGGTAAAAACCTCGACCTCCTAATTAGGCATAACTTCTTTGCGAAAGTATTCTTGAGATCCAACATATGCGGCACCCAGGAGAGTTTATCGTCAACTGTTATATCCAGCAAGCAAGATTATTTAACCCACCCTATCAAAGATCAAAATCAAAGACGGCCTTTGCCACCGTTTACGGTATGGTAAAAGGTTAACTAAAGACGGCCTTTACCTGGGTTAAAGGTCCCGGTCAAAGCCAATTTTACTGCAGTGATTTAACAGCTCTAAGAAATAATATTCGCTGTATCTTAAACCTCAACTCAATGTTTGTGCCTCTAAAAGCTGACCGGTACCCCCCAACACCCCCTCCCTTAAAAAAACTTCTACCCAAAAAACCTCGGGAGACCATGACATATATTGTTCTTCAAATTTATAAACCACTCAACTCTCAACTCTGAAGACCTCCACGTTGTAGCACTGAAGGATTAAAGTTAAATCGCAAATCGAATTCAGCGGGCACAGTGATCAAGTTACCTCGTTATTTTACCGCGGCATGTTTACTCGCGAAACAGTGAAGCATCTGTGACAAATGATCCCAAGCTCCCGGGTTTTTGTTCTTGTTAGTTTCCTTTTTCTCTCGATTGTTATAAATTTTGACAAGAAATGTGCGAATTCAACACAAAGATCACAATCGCTCAACTCTCAGAGGTTGACCATTGTTTCTGGAAAATCAAAAATTAACTCTCCAAGACAAGGTTATTTATCACCAGGTAATTCCATCGTTTTGGTAATAGCAGCTACTTTATTATTCATCAGCGTCACAATCTTAGGTCGCCCATCCAGATACTAACCCCGCCGAACTCCTATGAAAAAACTTCAGCTTTCAACGTTTGTTTACAAAGCTGTCAGTGCACGCTTACACTTGTGGTGGTGGAAAGAAGTTGCATGATCAACATGTCAGCCCAGAAGCCAATGTTTCTCGATTCCCTTTTATTTTCTTCAGTCTCTCTGGGTTCAGTACTTTGCTAGTAACCACATGTCTTCTCAAGGGGCTATTTATCTAAGACTTCTAACATGGCGCTACAATGATAGAAAATACCAAAACTATATCGTGTACTGTTAGACCTGCATATTACGCAAAGACAACTGTCAACATGTCATCCCAGAAGACAATGTTTTTCACTTCCCACTTATTTTCTTCAATCTTTCTGGGCTCAGTACTTTGCTAGTAACCACATGTCTTCTCAGGCTATTTACCCAAGACTTCTACCATGGCACTACAATGATAGTCAATACCAAAACAATATCGTGCACTGTTAGAGCTACATATTACGCAAGGACAACTTGAATCTCCTGGAAGACAACACGCACAGCTCAGTTGACATTATGGAATAAATCGCTGTGTGTCTTCACTACCACACGTAAGCAATGCGTGTCAATTTTTTTTAAAGAGGACAGGAATTTCTTCTTTCTGACAAATGATTACATTAATAGGCCAGTAGCCAGGTTTTTAACCTCAGAAAAGGATCTGTTTCTCCGATAAATCTTCATGTCTTTAGCCAGTAAACCCTAGCCAGTAAACTTACAAAACTTCAAAATCGCGCTGCGCGTATACTCACTTACTCGAACTATGATGCCAACGCTGATAACCTTATCCAAAAACTTGGATGGATGAAACTTGATTCTCAACGAACAATCCATAAGGCTGTGATGGTTTATAAGTCGCTTAATGGTCTTACTCCCGATTACCTTGGTTCTAAATTTGTTGACCGTAGTAGCGTCTCCAGTTACTCCTTAAGGGACACAGAGGGCAAACTAGCTATCCCACAGCCACACACAAACTATATGAAAAATGGCTTCAGCTACACTGGAGCAGTTCTTTGGAATAATTTACCAATCGAATTGAGGCAGGCTGACTCCCTTAGAGCGTTCCGGGCTGGCTGCGAGCGTTTCTTTTCATCAAGTTAATTTACAATTCTATACACGGCACTCATGTAAAGCAGGTTTTTATTTTGTCCTTTAATATTATAGTTATATTTATTGATTACTTAGAACAATTTTGAATAATGTAGCTGTAGTCGTTGTATAATTTGTAATAATTCTGGTAATTAATTAGGTTTTTATAGTTGCGACTGATGAGTTTACCGTGTCTAAATAAAGTTATCCTATCCTATCCTATCCTATCCTGTACGAACGTGTGAGGACCTGTGAGCCAAAGGGTCTCTGCTGGTATGACCTCTGGTATGACTTCTGGTATGACTTATGGGTGACCCCGCCCCCTCCCCCCCCCCACCCCCCAACTTGAAAAAAATTGCGTGGAACGCTGCACGTACCACAGGCAACCCAGTGTACCCTCACGGAGGGTCTAGTTTTTACAAATATCTTTTTACCTTTTTCCTTTCAGGGTACTGAGAGGAGATTTAGAACTTTTTGAATATTTCCTTTTCTTTTCTCATGGGTTAAAATTCATCTCAGTTAATGATCGTTAATGTTATTCCTATTTTCCATTTGTCCTTCCAGTCGGCTAACTGTATGCAGGTTTTTTGTCATATGAACACAGCTCCCATAAAACAACAACAACAACTTATTGCATAACAAGAAGGTAAACACTGCTAATCAAGGCGGGCGAAAGGAAAACGAAGAAAAAAGGAAACGAAAATCTAACCCCTAAAACACCAAGTTACAATCTAGTGTTAAGCATTACAATATCATCAACCATCACTGTTTCCATTTAAGAAGGGAAAAGGGAAACGGCGAAGTGGTGATGTTTTTAACACTTTAATTTCCAAATAAAGCATTGTTTAAAGGGGCTAGGTCACGCAATTTGAGGCAATTTCAGCACTGATCGAATGGTCACAGAATTAACTAAAATATCAAAATAACTGGTTAAAACTATAGAAGAACTCTAACAAAACACAGGGAAGCCAAGACGGGACATGGATGGACAAAACTGGAGAGGATTGAAATGGATTGAATTTGGGTAAATTTGAAAAACGTCGGCCCACCTTTTTTCAAATTTTTATCATTCTATATCAAAATGTCATTTACACAGCTGGAAAATCATTCTCAGTTGTTCTGTGGCCGCGATTTTGCAAATGAAAGACTCTTGCTCTGTCAATTTGACGTTTAGAGCTCATAAACAAAATTACCTAAAATAGCGTCCCTTTAATCTGTTAAGACCCTTGTAATTAATTATAGAAGGTTATTAGTTCGCCTTCAGTTATGAGCACTCAGATTCCTTTCCGATTATGCCCGAGTCATAACGGAAACATTAATCATATCATTTGATTGATTTCGTTTAGGTGGCAGGTGTCAATTATGGTGGTCATGTTACCGATGATTTTGACAGACGTTTGCTTCATTCTTATATCAATGAACTCTTTTGTGACGTGGCTATCCAAACACCAAACTACAAGTAAGTCATAACTTGTACTGATTTCGGTGATTTTTGCTTAGAACATAGCTTGAAACGTTCCTGCTCAGTCAGGAAAAGCTAACAATCTGTTCCAAAATTCCGCTTTGTTTATCAGATTGTCTTCCCTCCCAACATACTACATTCCAAAGGATGGCCCGCTTTCGACATACAGGGTAACAAAGCTGCAATTGTGCATGTGTATTTTAAGTCTTCTACTTGAACAAAAGTTAATTAAATCAACGGTACGATACTATTAAGACAACTGGTTTAAAAGTCAGAAGTCAACATTACCGAATCAGATGCCCATAACTGAGTCATTTATTTTCTCACAGGAATACCTCAGCATGCCTTCCAATGTTTTTTTTTTTTTTTTTGAATTAATACACTTATATAAATTACTTACACTAATATAGCATTTAAATTTTACATAGTACTTCTCTGTTAAGTAAAAAACAAACAAACGCACAAACAAGTATTCGAGAAGATAACAGAATAGGACATAAACGGAAAAAAAAAACAACAACAACTAACAGTATTGAGCCTCTGCATTACCTTATGTTTTAGTAATAAATATAACAAAAACAAAGGATCATTTATTTTGATAGAGAGCAGAATTCCTATATTAATCCAGCCTATATTATAATAATGCTATTTGTTTTTTAATTGTTCTTTATTTTATTACGTGATATGCCAATAAAGGTACGTGGAAAAAAGTAGTATTACATCTAAATACATTTTTCTAATTTCCATTGAGTAGTTAATTTCTTTACAAGTTCATCTAGAGACAGTTCTTTTTGAAGATGTTTTGAGGAATAGATATATTGTTCGACCAAGATGATGAGCAAATCTAGCCTGCGTCTCACGGGACCAGAGAGCGTATTAGTTACATGATGTACAGGGGCACCCAACGAATCTGTTCCTGACATTATCTGTTCCCCAGAGGAATTTTGCAAAAATACAGGTGTTTCGATGAGCTGGCTGGGAAATTTGGTTATTGATAAAGGTTTTGCCTGGGAATTACTGACTTTTTCTAGCATTTCAACCCGAGCTGGCTGTAGAAATTCTGAAGACTGAGGACGACTAAAAAAAAAAAAACATACCACGGCTGGTCAGAGTGATTGCGCTTGCGCAAAAAAACCTGTTTTGTCCCGGTTTTGTCGCTTTTGTTCGGTCGCTTTGGATCGAGGGATTTGAAAGCGCGCGGAATTCCTGGCTGGGAAATAAATTTTATCAGCTGCCTGGGAAACCAACCAATTTTATCTGGCTGGCTGGGAAATTTCTTGTGTGTCTTGCTGGGAAAAAGGAACAGATAATGTTTTCCCAGCAACACTGAAAAACACCTGAAAATGCCTTAATAACACTTATTTTCATTAACTGGGGTATAATAATACATTTTACAACAAATTGGTCGTTGGGTGCCCCTGGATGTAGATCATGAAAGGCAACTTTTTCATTCGAGAGTTATTGCAGTATCTTGGCAATGATTAAACCACGATATAATTTGTGAATAGAGTTTAACAGACTCCGTGCAATTAATAAAAGTGTGTTCTATTGAATCAGCATTAAAGCAATATATACATTTATCATTATCCGCTAAACGAAATAGTTTGAGTTCTCTCTTCGTTACAATTGACGAAGTTTGTTATCCCAATGTTGATCACCCTGAAGCCTTTGGACAGTATCCTAATGCAGATATTGCCAGTCAGATCATTGAAACAAGGTGTGATAAATAACAAGACTTTTGCATATCCTCGTGTACGAAACCCCATTTTAGCAGGGGTTTCAATGAAAGCCGGTTACTGGCTGTCTACCGCCGCCTGTTTATCTAACGAGCAGGCTTTCATATATTAGTTCGCACTGCGATTACAGCCGCCAACCTCTTAGAGTGGTTTTCAATTGAGTGTCGAAAGTAATTAGATAATTACTTTGGTTTATGATTACTTCACTCAGTGATTGGTTCAAAGTTCTCGCGCCACTATTTCAACCAATCAGAAGTGAAACCAAAACCAATCGTGTCTCCGCACGGTGCACATTTCCCCGCGCTTTGTATCGGCTACGTATAATTACTTCGAGTTTTGATTAGTGTACTGGATGGCCTCTGTTTTTTTTTGATTGGTCAAAGTAATTACTTTGGTTTGGTTTTACGACACTCATTCGAAAACCGCTCTATGGAGAATGTTATAGAAACGCCTGATTTTAGGTTTTAGTTTGCATTGATCACTTGAGAAATCCTTGTCATTCTGTGCGCAGAAATTAATTGTTGTTCTTGTCATTTCTGTTGGTCTATTTTAGTTAAAAATATGAAATAAAATTGATGGCTTCTTCTATTTTATGTATGCTTCTTTTTATTTTATGTATGCTGATGATCATCAGATGTATATAGTTGGCAGCCATATGTCCATTATGTGTACTGATATGGAAAAGGAAGGAAACGCTGCCCTTAGATGGTATAAAGACAACTATTTATTGTCCAACCCAGAAAAACTTAACGCTATAGCGATTAAACAACGTAATGAAATTGAACAGATTAACATCAAGATCGGTGATCAAGAGATTAAGACAATAGATAATATCAAGCTACTGGGTGTGAACTTTGATGAGAATTTAATTTTTAGCCAACATATTAGCGAATTATGCAAAAAGGCCAGTCAAAGGGTGGGCGTCCTCGCCAGGTTAAGAAACTTAATCACTACAGAGACTAAACTATTACTTTATAAAACTGCTATCATGCCATATCTCACCTATTGTCATCTCATATGGCATTTCTGTAAGGCGTCGGATACAAGAAAGGTTGAAAGAATTCAAGAGCGGGCATTAAGGATAGTTTATAATTCACATTCAGAAACGTATATGAACTTATTAGATTGTGCTAAACTACCAAGCCTTCTTAATAGGAGATTGCAAGACATAGTTATACTCATGTACAAGGTTAAATATAGGCTAGTTCCTGATTTAATTTGTGATATTTTTAGTATAATCTTAGAAACCAAAATTTTGATATGCCTAGATTTAATTCTGTATTGTATGGTAAACATTCTCTTAGATACCTTGGACCCTTTTTATGGAATAAGCTAGATAAAAACATCACTGAAACGAGCAGTCTATCTAAGTTTAAGTTTCATATTAGATGTAAGGATCTTACTGAACTGATAAATGGCAACAATTGCCCCGCGTGCGTAATTTGTACTTCTTAAGATGTGCCCGTGTTGTTAGAATTATTTTGATTATTTTAGCATATTGTAAATGTATATAAAAATTTATAGCTTATTTCTTATTTATTAATTATCATAATATTTATTATTTATGTTATCTTTATGTTGTGTCCCCAATTAGCGCGAGCTAAATACATTGACACATGAATAAAGTTTATCATCATCATCATCATCATCATCATTTACTTGACACAATTCTTTGCTTAATTTTTCTGTTAATTCCTTTCCAAACAGAAACCTCTTTGGCACTTTACTTTCGCTTCATGTCGGATGACCCAAGCCCTTTGAATGTCGTTCTGCTTCAAGAGGTGATAACTTCAAGGGAATTTTTCTTTCGAACAACAACTTAATCATCCTAAAAGAAAAGACTCGAAACCTGACTCGATAACACAGCACCCGCCACGTACCTCGTTACTCGTAGAAGAAGCCCAACCCGAGTCCCCAAGGGATTCTTGCCAACTTTAGCATAGGTTTTCCGCTTTAACAATTGTAGGTGTCGTCTCTCTTTGACATAAGGTGACATCACCGGTTGTCTCTTTTTAGCGAGATATCAATGTAAAGAACACGTGAGATTATTCGGCTTTTCAAGCTGCTTTCGTTCCTTCCGGCATTAACTGCCATGCACGATTATCCCTTTTCTTGAAAAATCTTTGAGGCAGATTGTAAGGAAAATTGAACATATGGTACCTTGAAACATGACTTCTCCTTTAACCCTGCTTTCCAAAGCCTTTTTCAAGCCTTAAGAAAGAGAAGCTCCTTTCCAGTAGTGTTTCATACGATCGATCGATTTGTTCAGCACTTACTCGTCTTTACGAATTTGGCTGGCCGTGAATGCGTCTCGTAGCGATCTGCGATCCACTTGTTGAAATCGTTCCTGTCGTACATAGTCTTTTGTAGTTGTTCAGCTTCGATGCCAGTAGTCTCTGATAATTTAGCCCAGAAATTCACATTTTTGCCTCCTCGTCGGATTGTACGGGCTGGTTCACAGTAGACCAGCTGTTTCTGCAAAGCGTTGTTCGGCATGCGGGTCACGTGAGCAACGTATTTGAGATGAAATTTATCGGCGAAGTCACCGATGGGAGTAGCTCCGCAGATTTTTCTCCGCTTCTCATTCGTGATTTTGTATCCCCAGTCCCATTGCTCTTTCAGCTCAGGATTTTCAGCTTCGCGTTTCAACCGCTCAGCTTTCTGTTTTTTAGTTTCTCGGGGTGGTGCTTTTTTGCGCTGGAAACCGCCTTTGACCATTTTTCGAAGATATTGGTGCCAAATTGATTCTAACTTAGCGTGCTCAGCAGAGCTGAGGAGGTCAGTTTGCGCAGCGTAGAGGAGGCGTGCGCGGACGGTTGATTCTAAAGTTTTTACTCGTATCCAGAGGTTGATTTCACGATCGCAGAGGATGTGTTTTATCTCAGTCCATGTTGACCATGCAGAGGAAATTTGCTCAGCGAGGGGTGGATTTTTCACGGTGTTGTTCAGCCAGTAGCCTAGGTAGCGGAATTTGCGCACGTTCTCGACTGCGAAGCCATTTAGCGTGATGATTGACTCTTGAGCGAGTTCTTCTTCGTCAGCGTTGAAAATCATCGTCTGGGTCTTATCTTCAGCGATTTTCAGGCCGAAGCGGGTGAAAACGGAGTTCATCGCGTCGACGCTGAGCTGAAGGGACGACGCTGAGCGACAAAATAAGACTATATCATCAGCGTATAAAATTAGCTTAACTTTTCGCTTACCAGATGGAGGAGCTATGGCGCGCTGGTTGCGGTCGGTGCTGCGCATGTTTATTCGATACTCGATTTCAATTCCACAGTCATCGGTGATCTTTTCAATCTCGTGGAGTGCTACGCTGAGGACCGTGTCCATAAAGATGTTGAAGATGCAGGGGGACTCTTGTGCACCTTGGCGTACCCCGACTTTGATGTCGAAAGCATCAGTTTTTTTGGTACCAGAGATGTACCCCGTCGCATCTTCGTAGTTTTTCTCGAGAATATCGATTAGCTTATTGGCACCAGTGCGGAGACGAAGGATTTTGTGCAGTAACGGGCGAGAGATGTGATCAAAAGCAGCTCGTAAATCAATGAAACAGGCGTTGAAGTAGCCTAACGTCGTCTTTATCAGTCTTTTTGCGACGAAGATACCATCAACAGTGCCTACACCGGACCTGAAACCGTACTGTTCGGGCATGATATTAGATTCGTAGGACTCTTTCATTCTGTCCAACACGATAATCATAAGCACCTTATTCAGCAGCGAGTTGATACTCAGACCTCTGTATTTCGAAGGGTCAGAAGTAAGACCTTTGTTCTTGAAAAGGCACCGCACGCGGGAGTGTTTCCAACTGTCGGGGACCTCACCACCATTCCAGACGTTGGTCAGCAGTTCAGTGACCAGTTCTGCTAGGGCAGGGCAGTCGTTGTATTTCAAAAGCTCAGCGGCAAGACCGTCGGTGCCGATAGCTTTACCGTTTTTGAGCTTTGAGAACGCACTTTTAACTTCTTCAACTGTTGGAGGGGACTCATCAACGGCGATTTCGCGTTCTGGGAGGACATACGGGTGGCTTTCAGGGTCGGAGATTTCGGGGGGAGTTTTGACTTCACGAGAGCCGAAGTAGTTGGTGAAGTGTTCACGGAGTTTTTCAGGCGGGCAAACCAGCTTGTCGCTGTTTTTGACCATTTTGGCTTCACGCATGAGGCGAAACTCTTCTTCGATTTTGCGATTTTCTGCAGCCTGGTTGATTTTTTGAGAGCGTGACTTGTAGTAGTGACTTTTTAGCGTTTGCCGAAGCTTGCGCATTTCTCGGATCTTCTTTTTTCGCTTTTTAGGGTCTTTCTCAGCGAGCATCTCTTCGATCTTAGCCTTGAAATCTGAGGTATACCAAACTGGGTCCTCATTTTCGGCTGGTGGGCAGGTGTCCGTTGCAGCAACGTTGAGCGCATCGGAGATTCTCTGCTCAATCGCATTCGGAGAACGGTCATGGAAGAGAGGGTGGTTGAAAAGTTCACTACGCGTGATGTTGGAGAAAGCTTTACGCTTTTTAGCGTCATCGCGGAGGAGTTTGAGGTTCGGTTTGGGTTTCGGTGGGCGTTTTTGGAAGATGTTGCGGCGTTGGCGTTTGGAGGGGAGGCGTACTCGAAGACCTAGCAACAGGTGGTCAGATTCGTAGATTTCCGACGCGGGTATGTAGGCCCTGCAGCTCATCGAGGATTTCCATAAAAACTTATCAACCAGAAAATAATCCAGTCGTTTCTCAGTCTTCTTATCAGCTGAGATCCAGGTTTTACGGTGAATATCCTTACTCTTGAAAACCGTATTCGCGATGTAAAGCCGATGTTCGTTGGAAAAAGAGCAGAGTCGATCGCCGTTGTCGGTAGTGTCGTAGTCGTCGAGGTTGAGTCCTACGTACTCGGTTTTTAGAGCGTTGCGACCGATGGTAGCGTTCCAGTCGCCGGCGATGATGCAGTGGTACCCTGGGTAGTCTTTCTTCATGGCTTTGACAGATTTGTCCAGTGGGCGGTAGAATGACGTTTTCGCGGCTTCGGCCTTCTCGGGGTCCTTGGCGGCTACATTCGTCGGAGAGTACACGCACCAAGCCATGAGTTTGATACCTAGGTGGTTGAGTCTAACGCGTAGAATACGCCCGGGCATGACGTGCTCGATGTCGAGGATCCGTACATCTGGGTTGCAGATTACGGCGACGCCACCGGCGGATTTTTTGGAGAATCCGGAGTAGACAAAAGAGTAGCCTTGGAGGTCTGGTTCATCCCAGTCGTCGATACGGCCGGAACCTGTCATATGGGTCTCTTGGATGAACGTTATGGAGTGCTGGAGCTTCTTGGAGGCGAGGGCTACTTGGACAAGCTTCGTGGGATCCTTGCAGGTACGGACGTTGATGGAACCGTAGAGTGCTGGGAGCATATTTTGGGACTTGAATAGTTTTGCGGGAGGGGATGGAGTTTTCGTGGGCTTGGAACTAAGAGAGCCATGGCGGAACACGTTGTGACTCTTATGTACATTGTGTTTTGGAGGGATGTTGTGCCTCGATTTCTTCATTTCATTTTTTGACCTTGATTGTTTGAAAAGCAAAGATGATACTTTAGCGTCTTCTGGTCAGCAACTGTGGAACTTTAGCAGCTGCGCGTCTTTCAGACAGGGACGTCTTTTTTCCTGTCTGGGGGGTGATATTTGCGTTATCTTTGAGTTGTTGTACTTAGCGTGCGTCCAGGGCGTCAGTGGACCGTTTTGACAGCACGACCTGGGAGTAATCTCCAAGAGGTAGGTCCGGACTGAGATAACAGAGTCGAGAGGCTCAGCGTTGTCGAGCTTCGGTTTTGGTTTGCAAATATCGGGTAACGTAGATCTAATAATACTAATAATACTAATAATACGCCCCTGTCTTTCAGATTGAACCTTTTAAGGCATTGTTACGTGTCATAAAAGCCTCGTTAATCGACTTGGAGAAAGGAATCAAAGGTCTTGTCGTGATGTCATCTGATATGGAAGAAACCTTTAATTGTATTTACGATGCCCAAGTACCTCCCCTCTGGGGAAAGGTAAGAACATCGAGGTTCAGGTGACTGAATGTGTACGGTTAACAAGCACCTAATTGACTTGTAGAACAGTCAAATCGTAAGGACGTAAATTCTCTTCCCGGCTAGTGCCACCTTTTTTTCAGGCTTCTTTATATAAAAGGTGTTAGACGGGCGGGATGTTTGAATGCATTCTCTCGCCATTTTAAGATAAAGTGCAACTAACTTGGGACGGTTTCCATTCGACAGAACTGACCGGCCAGACCAGGCATTAAGGACTAACTCTACATCGCCTTCAAATTAACACACTTCGAGGATGATATATACTCCCCCAGAAGAATCTGAGGGGTTGTCATTCAAGTTGTCCTTCACATTGTTGCATTTTCGTTGCAAACTGGCCGGCCAGTTCAGACAAAAATGCAATGTGGAGCATGTCCGAAAAAAGTGCAAGATATTACTATTACGGTTATCATTTTGGCTCCATCCCACATAAGTTATTTGCTATGCAGATGTTCCCTTGCTGGCAATTACTGGAACAGCAACAACAAATTGTTTTATCAAGGGAGAAAATTCGTACCTGTTATGTGTATGCTGTACGCAATCTATTCCAGACTCATTCCTTCTGCTTCGAATTATTGCTATACTTAGGATTGCAGTTATTATTTCATTTCTGGTGATATCAGACATTAGTATCAAAGTAAGTCAAATTACCATCGTCGTTATTGTTACCATTCGTGTGATGAATTGCAACTGTTGTCTTTAGGCATACCCGTCCAACAAGCCCCTTGGTAACTGGACACGTGACCTCGTATTGCGTGTTGTAACCCTAGTTAATATGCAAAAGTAGCACAGTAGCCTGCTTACATGAAATACTTTCCCTAATGAGCACTTTTGCAGCAATAAAGAGGAATCAATGACATCATAAATATTGTCCAGAGATCGAAAAATTGTTACTAACAACCCTAACCTGCAACCTGTACTTTACACCCTCCGTAAAACAAGCCCTTCAGTTTAGACTGCAACTCGGATGGAATCGTGTCAACCTTAATTTCAGTATTAAAGCACAACATATACAGGTCACATTACATAACGTCAAATTTTAAAATTTGAAATAACTTCTCCATCTGTAAAGGTTAGATAATTCCCACATACCATAAACAAGGCAAACAAATGGTTGGACATAAAATTTTCAAGTTCGCCCAAATGAAAACTGTTGAATTCTTCTTCTTTCCGTGTAATTTGCACTTTTTGGTTTTTCTTTATGCCTTTTGTATGCTTTGCCAATCATGGAAGCCATGTGCCTAAATTGACTAAAATGGTTTGATGCAGCGTTCAATCTCTAAACGTGTGGCATGGTATGTCTCAGTGCTTTGACATTTTTTTGAAGATCCTCATGTGGCTCAATCCAGCTGTGAATGTGGACTTTGAATCCGCAATTGCCATCAAGTCGGAAACCTTGGGACAATTCCACAGTGTCTCGCGTACTGTAAGTAAAACTTAATTAAGTGATCAAATCTCTCAACTGTGAAATTATAATTTAATGACTGAACTTTGGTAATAATATTTCAAGGCCTGATGCAGGCTTAGGTATGGGTACAGAAAGACCGTAAACACCTGCATATACGAACGTAGAATGTTATCAACCTGTTTGGCTGAAAATTTCATAAGAATCGTGTTATCCCAAAAAATTTAACAGGTTGTTATTTTATAAAATGGCTTTAAAATTTCAGGCGACTGCAAGTTCAACAGCTCTCATTTGTCATGCATGTTTTCAAAATTCTGGCCTTTATTGTTCGATAACAAATAGGCCTTCAGGCTTTATGGGCCTCTACGTTTTAGATCTTACAGTTTCATATCATTACTTCATGTCTTCACCTTACAAGTAAAGAACAGAATAAGGTGTAGTTTTGCTTTGCTGCTATTAGTGCAAAAATGTAGAAATGACCCTTACAGCCACCTGCCATAGAGTAGATATCTTTTGTGGAAATAAGAACCAATTTAACATATTGACCTCTGAGAGTGACAATTAAAAGAATTTTCTCATCAAGGGGGAGCGACCTTGGGCTTTTGAGGTGTGAACAGGTTAAGCACCTACAATCGGCGACAAAATTAGTTGAGACAGTTGCCAACAGAGCACACTGGTAACGAAACATTCATTTTTTGCGAAGAAAACTTGTCCAAAAAGTACGTTTCCGCGATACCCCTTCCTCCCCCACCCTAATCAATGTTGTAGCGCTGTCGACAAGGCTCGTAGAAAACAGAAAAACACAACATTGTCCTGGGGGTGCGGGGGAGGGGGCCATTTTCGCACCGAGCTTGAAATCGACTCTAAAGCATAAGAGTGTCTCAACAATTTTGACGCCGATTGTAGATAGTCTAAACTGGCTATAAATACCATTTTTATCAGATCCCATTTAGCCTATCTTGGAAAAACCTAGTAGGTTCTTATGTGCGACTGTTTACTGTATGACACCTCTCCTCATTTCTACTTGCAGGAAGTGACAGATGAAATTAAAAAGGCCACGGCCAATGGATTCAGTGTAACCTGCCCATTTGCCATTGATGAAAAAGCAACAAACAGGACGTGCGGAAGAAAAACAACAAAAGTCTTGTGACTAATTCGAAAGCCCACAAAATATCAGTGCAACTTCTAGAGCCATCCTTTGTTGCATATGTTAGACATTGTAAGTCCCAGCACCTTGCTTTGTCACTAGTGTACAGTGCACAATACACTAGTGTTAGCTCTTCCTCCAGGCAAATAAATTGATTGGATATACTTTAAGATGGAAAGAATATGGAACTTAATTCTGATCTAGGGGTCAATCCATAACCTTTTTGCAAAAAAAAAAAAAAAAAAGAATATATATATATATATATATATATATAACCAGCTCCAACTCCTTTGTTGTTGAGCACTCTCTGAGGGCTAGTATTGGAACTTAAAGTACTGTGTATATATATATATATATATATATATATATATATATATATATCATTACCTAAATTTGTAAAAATTTCTAAGAGTTTACTACTGTTCGATGCAACTCAGCATTGATGATTAAAAATGAAATACACAGTCCTGTAATGACATTCCTTGAATGATGATGAGAAGAAGAATGAACGATGAATGATGATGAGAAGAAGAAAGGTGTAGCCATGCCTCGATAGATAATGTAATAAGGAAATAACTTCTTGAGGCAAGAAGTATTAAACCGATTAGAAACATATATGCCTCAAGAAGTTATTTCCTTATTATATATATGTATATATGTATATATGTATATATATTATATATGTATGTATACAATGTGCCCGGTTGTCACCATAATGGCTTTATGGCAACTCCTGAACTTGGGCACAGGATGTACGGTTACACATTGTTGGATTGCATTGTGGAGTCACAAGAGTGTTCAAACTGCAAGCAGTGAGCGAAGCATAATGCCAATAGTGAACGTGTACATAGTTTGTATACACTTAAGGGTTCAGAATTTCGACAATGTTCTGATCAACACGTTTTTTTCCAACAGTGGCTGGTATTCGAGAACAACCTGGGTGCGAGGTACCAAAACTACCAGACCTGACATCAGAAAAAGTCGACGAGACTATGTCTGATTATGATTATCAAGAACTTGTACATATAACCGATACAATCGCTATGAAAGTCAAAGGTAAACCTCAATAATTAATGAAATACCTGCTTTACAAAGCCTTTCAAATCACACTTGTCAAACTTGCTACTTTCAGCATTCAACCAGAAACCTACAAAGGAACAAGATAGCCCTACAAGGCCAACCCAAGCAGAGGTTTTGAAGGTATAAATTAGGCAAATGCTATATGGCATTTAATTTTTATGAACACACAGCTAGTTGGGCAAGATTAGCCATGGTACCGTCAATGGGTATAGAACACTTCAACAACATTTGACTTACTAAAATTCAATATTTTCAAGGTTTTGTCACCAGGAAGCGAGACAACCTACCAAACCTACACACCGAAAAGGAAAAGGGCCTTTGAAAGGGTGAGTAACTTCAAAGAAATTAATGACTATTTATAAGCAATAGAACATAATAAAAAGTATTCTAATTTTTATGTAATAAAATAAAGTTCAGAAATACAAACTCAGGTGGTGAGCTCTTAGGGTCCATATTCATTTTATCATTTTGCTGCCTTTGCAAGTTTCACCATCTCTTTGAAAGAGACAATTGATAATTCTTGTTCTTTTTGCAAGAAACTAAGAATAAATTGAAATCCAGCCACAAGAGAAAAATCAAGAACTATAAGACACATATCAAGTTGTGTAACTAAAGTCATGCAATGACACTACTGCAACAATTATTACAATGTTTCATGATTACTGTATTACACAGCAGCTGGTCAACAAACTATATGCTTAACCTTTATTACATGTTTATAGATTATTAGTAGTAATGACATATTCCTTCATTCTTAACCTTAAGGGTCTGCTTGCAGGAATGAAATCAAGACGATCAGAGAACCCTACACAAAGTACAGGTCCTTATCAAATTTATAAGCAATTATTAGATACAGTGTATATACTTGTTTGTGAATTTCTGTAATATTTTGACAATTGTCTTTCATTCACGATGAGAATGAACTCTCATACTATTGTAATGTATTGAAAACATTTAAATCTCTATTTATTACTCCACTTACCTTTTCCCAAGATAACTGCCCTGGCCTCTCGGACAATGCCACATTATCAACTCTCTCAATTGTCTGAGTCATTACACTATGCACATTCTGCACCTAACATTATTTTCTGAAAAGCAAACATGTTAACATTATGACACGTTTAATATAAGTTGTAATATCCACTCTAGGGCCATCACTGAAGGAAGACATAGCAACCCCATCAGTTGAGGGCTCCAGAAAAGAAGGTGTGTACTACATGAAAACCTTAAAGTGAACCTAACCTCAAAGATTATTAATTTGCTTTGCAAACTTAAATGTCTCTCTTATATTTCACCTTTGCTTCTCTAGACTTTACTTTTAATTTAATTGAGCCGCGCACCGGTGGCTCAGTTGGTTGAGCACCGGGCTGTCACGCGGGAGGTCGTGAGTTCAACTCCGGCCGGACCAACACTAAGGGTCTTTAAATAACTGAGGAGAAAGTGCTGCCTTTGTAATTACATCTGCAAATGGTTAGACTCTCCTGTCTTCTCGGATAAGGACGATAAGCCAGAGGTCCCGTCTCACAACCCTTGTTCATTAACTCTGTGGGACGTTAAAGATCCCACACACTATTCGAAAAGAGTAGGGGACAGTGTTCCCGGTGTTGTGGTCTGTGGTCCTTTCCAGCATGTGGTCGGCTTGGCAGGATTAGCTTGAAGGGCTTCTGTGTGAATGAGACCACAATTGTGTATAACAACCAGAAGTCAGGCTACTTAGCCAAGTGCTGGAGCCTCACTCAAGCAAGCTCAAGCAAAAAGAGAGTGGCAAAGCTTGCATTCATTTGTCCCATGGCTGAGCATATGGAGTTATTGGTCTATTCCTTTAGTGACTTTAATAACTAGTACTTACATTGCCAAAGTTCTTTAAAGTTATAATGCAAAGTAGCTTATGACATCATAGAATTGAAGGAACAGGCCCATGCCTCTCACTGCCTCTGCCATGGGACAAATGATTGCCAGCATCTTTCTCTTACATACCTTATGAGACACATTAAAATGTTAAATCTAAAGAATCAAAAGTTAAATTTGTTTGATATTCAACTTTTGCTTAAGAAAATATTTTGAGGTAAAGTGCACTTTAACTTTAGACAACAAGTACAACCATGAGATCGGAACTTGAAAGATTTTGTGTATGTGCTCTGAAAAGAAGACACACTTATAGTCAGTACGTCATACTCCAAATCTAAAGTTCCCAAAGTCCATATTGACTTATCACCCTGATGTTATACCCCCTAATATGGTATGTCTATGCTAATGGTGTAAGCTGTATTATATGCATACATCAATTTTAGATATTTTGTTATCAACAAGGTGCAAGAGCAAGAAAATCGCTATTTGCTCCACCTGTCGATAACACATTGGACAGTAGGCAAGGCCAGTGCAATCATATTAATACATTTTGGAAATAAGATAATTGTGATGGTCAAACTTTGTTTCTTATCATTAGTTAACTTTGTTGTTCAGTATAGCTGTTTTATTAATATGCACATGCAGAGTGAATTTTTACATAATAACTTTTATGACACAGATTAAGTCATTGCGCACACCTATTAAATTGTCTTGTTTTCTTTGCTCTTGTGAGAGCAATTTGACTACTGTATTAATTTTAGACAAAAAATGTGTTCTAATTTCATGGTGTTGTGGCCATATGCATGTCATTGTGCCAATTGCTATCACACATTGTTGATTTCTTTTTATATCACTTGTTTGGATTTTTACCTACTCGGTGTTATTTAATGCACTGCAGAAGCTCCTATCACAATTCCAGAACCAGTGCCAGGGACTGTTGGTGTCTTCCCAAGAACAGACGGTAGTTTATTGATTTTTTCAAGGTTTTTGGTAATTTCTTAAATATCTCTTCAACTGGGGAAACACATTGAACTGCAAAATGAGTTTAATTTCTCGGCTCACATGCTCTGTATGCACCCACAATGTTGGCAAAGCAGTGTCTTTCCCTAACTTTTTTGATTTTTTCTTTTTTAGTGAGAGAGCAGGGAGGGAAGAAGTGAGTGTCTTCTCGCCTTTTTCTACCATCTCTCACTTCCATCAATCTTGTGGTTGCCTGCACTCACCTAATCATACAGTATGTACATGATTTGGTGATGAATTTCAAAGGAAAAAATGAAATGAATTGACTTACAACTGGTCAGTCGTCAAGGTCCACAATTTGTTTTTCAAACCATCTTTGTCTACAAAAGCAATAATATCAACAACAAGAAAATGGCCATGAAAACGAGTATTGGTTTAGGGCTTAAACCAATTGGCAACCCTTGGCAAGGGTTTTTTCTGACTTTCCCCACTGGGAAATAAACTGAAAACAGAAAACCTTATCAGGTGCTCATATCCAGTTCTGTACAGGTTTGGACATAATTGTGTTATCATCTTTTTAACCTCACATTGCCTGTCATTTAAAATTACATTGTATCTAGTAGACTTACATATTGTACTTTGATCTAAAGTTAACACGCTGTGCCTTAATTATCTTTCATTTCTTACAGTTTATAACAAGGAACCACATAAGAAGAAAAGAAAAGGGAAAACAGGATCCAGGAGATCTAAATGTAAAACATGTGGCCAGGAAAGCCCTTCTGGGAAGAAAGCCAGGGTGTACTGGGTCTCCTGTGAAGACTGTGAATGCTGGTTTCACAAGTAAGGCCTCATTGACCATCATATTCTTTACTTGTAAGATGCAAAAATTAGCGTCATGATAGAAATTATTATTACATCAGGAGCCTTGTATGCTTTTGGAGAGCATTACAGTACTAAGTGTACAATATTTTACATGCATATGCTGTGGAAAAGTACCTCAGGCGTCAAATTTCTCTTTTAATGTATAACTTTTAGAATTGTGATGCGTCATGATTTCCCCAATATAAAAATATCGTCCCAATACAGCCTGGTAAAGGGACCACTTATTATGTTGGTGGAAGGAACTCATGCACTGTATGGGGTAATAATTATAGTGTTAACAATAGTTTTTATTGGGCTTCCTGTTTTTAGTGTCTGTGTTGGACTGCCAGAGAACAAAGAACCAACCCATGAACGATGGTATTGCCCTGGATGTGATGCCTCCTAGGACTATTCCAAGGCGTAAATTATACAGCTGTACACCTCCTATATACTCAATAACCACCTGCCATTATGTACACAAAATTTGGACAATGCAAACACCTACACTGTAATAAAACAATGCCTAAAGCAGAAGTTCAAATGCAGTGAGATTTGAGGGGCTGTATGCATAACCATGGGTAGTCTTCATATTTTAGTTAATTTGGATTTGCAATGAAATGTCACAAGTCAGTGCTGGAAATAACAGTCAGTCATCTGACATTGTCCGAACAAATTTTGAAAATGTCCGGCCAATTTCACATTATGATCGGACACGATGGCCGAACATGTCACCACCACATCTTGAGTTCTCTTCTTCAAGGTGTTGTCAGTCAAGAAATTATGTCCGGTCCAATTTGTCAAATGTCCCACCAAAAGGAAGATTTGAAAGGACATATGTCCTCTGAATAAATAAAAATTATTTCCAGCACTGCAAGTCGTAGGATACCTTTTTTGAGATGCTCTGTGATGAATGTACATATAATTTTTCATTACAAACAAACAAACACTTCATTTAATTTATGAAGGGTGAAATACATTATGACCGGTTACCTGCTAATTTACATAATGCCCCCCACCCCCCCCCCCCCAAAAGAAAAAACCTCCTAAATATGAAAACACCTACTTATAGTTAAAAATTTATAAAAATTATGCTTAAAAGGTCCGATGAAGTCCTATTAATCTTAAAATGCTCTAATGAGGAGTTTTCTGTAAGGAAGTTGTTCCATAGAGGACGTGCATTTGAATGAGTGGAAAGTTCTAAGCCCAGAATTTTTTTTAGAAGATGGTGTTAAAACGTCATTAGAGACAGCAGATCTGGTGCGATAACCATGCGTACACCTGACATATTTAAAAGATGATCTGAAATATTCAGGACAACTTTGTGAACTGCAAACTGTAAATCAGCCTAACTGGTCTCTGCATACAAACTGACCCTTGGCAAGACTACTCTCAACCAAGGTCCTCTGTATTCTAACTACATGATTGTATATCCTCATTCTGATAATAATCCATTAGGTAATTGCACAAGTAGTGTGTGCTGAAGCTTTGAACTCAGGAGCTTCACACCCTACACATACTCTTCATGTGATTGTCAGACAGTCTCCAGGTAGCTGGTTTTTCAAACAAATGACTAGAGAAACAGGTTTTCATGTATGTTAAGAAACTCGCACATCATAAATTAAACAGAAGATGACACAAAACAAACTCTGGTATTGGCAAAAGTTAAGTTAAACATACATGTACATGTAGGATCCTGAAGCAAGGAACAATTTAAATATTAAGTAATAATTTATCATGGGCTTTGCATTAAGGGTATTTTTGTTATTCACTAATTTTAAATCTAGAGAACTGATCTTTGATTATAAACTGATCCTTCCCTAGATTCTTCTCAAGCAATGTCCGTTGTTTTTTCACTATGTCCTCATTCTGGTAGAAATCCATAAAGGTAATAATAGAAATAGTGAGTCCCAAAGCCTTGAACACAAGAGCTTCTCAATCTATGGGTATTCTTCCAGTGATTTTCTGACTCCTGGTAACTGGTCTTGAGAACACACGACTGAAGACACAAATTTATGTCATGAAATTCACACAGAGGAGATTTGTGGGGGTTAGTGGCATTGTGGAAGCAGTCACCTAGCACAATATACCACCTTTCTGATGCAGTGAGAGGGTGAGCCACCTTGTTGCTGTGCAAAAACGGTAAGGGCCTTGAATGATCCAAGTATTCTGCTGGAACAATCTCTGGTACACTTACTCCCTTGAAAAGTAAACAACAAGATGAAGCTGTCAATTACTAAACCAGTAAGACTTGAGAGTGAACATATTAAAATAATCACAACATGAACATGACATACTGTAAGACTAGTGCAAAGTCAGTCTTTAAGAATACAGTTTGCGACTTAAATACATGTAGGCCTGGTTCATGGTAGGCTCCTTGCTACTTTTCAATGTCATGCAAATGAACCATTTGCCTTTTTAGGGGGGCAAACACTGGAAAATGGGCATATGTCAGCATATAAGCAACATTGTCTTAGGCCCAATTCAAATGATGAACTTTTCAAGTGCCAAATCTAATGCAAATGAGTGAAAACAAAAGATTTTTCTCATCTGCACTGGATTTGGCACATCGGGCCTAGTATACATGTACTTATTAGTAAACCATAATACTGAGAATCATCATAAAAATGCAATACATGTATCTTCATTCAACCGTCCTTTCTGTGTCATGAGTTTATTTGTTCTCCAAATTGTATGACACAACTCATCAATAATCTATTTTACTACTACAACAGTAAACATGAAGGCTGTGTACATGTAGCTGCTGCAATATTTTGGTTGAAAGCTAATTTTTGATGATGAGAAATCCTGCAATATGCACCTACAATGTAAGGCAAATAAGACCATTCAACTCTGACAATGTGCTTCATAGTTATTTAACTACTACATATAGTAGAATGTTTATTTGCATGCACAGTTACACACAGGTCATTTCAGACATGTTGAACTTCCCGGATAATAGCTTGTTTTTGTATCAAGTTTAATGATTGGTTAAAAAGTATAATCTGTGAACTTTACCAATATATGAAAACAGAATAAAAGGAAGATTCAGGCTTACTGTGGAAGGTTTCTTTTTAAGAGTTGGCTGTTCTAAACAACCAGAGAAAGGTCCCCACAGTTGTTTTGTCGTTTCTGGCTCCCTGACATCCATGTGTCTGACAAAAGCACATGGAGTGTCACAAATAAAAAGCAGTGGATAGTGCTTTAATGAAAGGTACAAGTCAGCAGGATCACACACAGATTCTTGGAGTGTTAAAAACTTGGAAGCTGCAGTTATCTGAAAGAAAATAACACAAGCAAAAGATATTTTAAAGGCCAGAGTTCTGAAAAATATGTTGTGTTGATACCAATAACACTGTACATGTACCAATAACTCCTGCCATACCGATGACCAAGTCATCTGGTTACTTGCTGTTAAGAGTGAAATGGCACATGATGAACAGTGCAGATAAATGTATTAAAACAAAAATGAAGTCCCTACCCCATGTCTGCACACAATGTGATAAAAGCCACCCGT